>NC_090735.1:93363582-93548582 GCF_036898095.1 Palaemon carinicauda | reverse complement strand
AGCTAAAAGCTATAAAATATCGTGCATTCGCAACATGAATGAAACTCCGGTTAACCTTATGCAATTCAACTCAGTACTGTACAAGTAAATAAAATATAAGAGAAGCATTTCAAATAAAACTATTGGAATTAATATAATAATTGGAAAAGGATAGATCAAGTAATAATTGTTTCTTTTAGTAAATATGAAACATCCTTCGGTAGCATTCCTTAATAATAAGGGAGCTATTTGATCCGAAAATTAAGGTTGACTACAGACTAGGCAGGGTTGATCAGCGGAGTTGAATGTAAACAATGCATAAGATTATAATTCGCTTTGTTTTTAATTATAAATACGATACTAAAATGGGAATATTATATACATTAATATTGGATACAATTATGTGAAACACCGGGGAGAAAAGGAAGAGAGAAGGACGAAACTATATGACAAAGGGAGTCATAGACAAGAGACTGGGGGGTGGGGGGGGGGGGGGGGGAAGCGGTTGCCAAGTTCCTTCTTCTTCCACATTCCCTCTGCCAAATCTACTCTAATTCAAATAAATTAGCGAAGTCAATGAATTTGGGAAATGCGAAAAGGAATGAAAAATGGGAATGGGAATATGTGGAATGGGGGATAAGAAAAGGTTTACAATGATTAATAAAAGAGAATCAAAAGAGTTGGCAATATACGTTGTAATTTTGTGTGGAAGAGCAAAGTAAATGTACAAAAGGGATTTGGGAAGGAATTGGGAAAAGGATTAAGGACATATTAATAATAAGTGAAGGACAATAATAATGTGAAGGAGATATCATACTAATATGCATGATAGGTTTTCCCTGTTGGAGCCCCTGGGCTTATAGCATTCTGCTTTTCCAATTAGGGTTGTAGCTTAGCAATTAATAGTAATATAGTTATATCAGTGAGGTAATTCTGTGTCTGGGAAATTGATTGATTGATTGAAAGTTTTCTGGCATCCTGACATCTAAGGTCATTGACGCCGATGTGTCTGGGAAAGTGAATGGTCATATCAGTAGCATATCGTGAAAGTGAATATAGGTTGACGACGGACTAAGCAGATTTGATCAGCTGATTTAAATGTAAACAATACATGAGATTATAATTTGCTATGTTTTTACTTATAAATACAATACTAAAATGTCAATATCACATGCATTATTATTGGACAGAGTTAAGTGAAACACCAGTTTCCTCAAAATCTGGTTTATTTAAAATATAACTGTAATTGTTTATCACAGTAAATGCATACACGCTGTACAGAGAGTGCTGCGACCAGGTGGGTGTAGAGATAGGTAGTGGCACGTAGTGTCTTGAATTTTATTGGAATTTTTATAAGATTTTTTATTTAATTAGTATTGCATTGTTCTTGGTCATCCCAATGCCGTTGCCAACTATTAGAAATCAAATTCTCCTTGGCCGCAAAAAGCAAACCTGCGAAGCAAGAAACCGTGATTAACGAGGTCCTACTGTAGTGGCATCGAGGGGAGAAATACCCCATTTATGACACCAACCACATAAGACAGTCCATTTAGCCTGGTAAATTGAAGCTGATGATTGTCGAAGGTGTCAAGCTATCCGGTTCACAACTTAATGCGAAAATCCTCTTTGAGTGAGGAGGTGCTGGATAGTCTTCAGGCATGAAGTCGTAGCGAAGCTGGGGTTTTGTGGATGATGTTGGCATGTGGCTGTTTGAGTAGATCGTGTCATGGAGGGGGTTCTCTTGGGAGCTCTGTCAGGAGCTGCAGAAGGTCCTGGAACCATTCAGCATGATGCCAGAGCAGAGCTGTGATTGCCATCGACAGATTGATGGATGCTCTGGTCTAGTTGAGTACTCTTCCCATAAGACAGAATGAGAGAAAGGAGTAAACGTCGATTTTGTCCCATCATTGTTGGAATGCATCTTTCCAGATAGCCTCGGGGTCCAGGACTGGGGAGCAGTACTGCAGGAGCCTGAATTTCAGGGATGTCGAGAACAAGCCCAGAGTCAGAGAACCCCACAAAGTCAAGACTTTGTTGGCTACTAAATTATTCAAAGACCACTCGGAGCCCACTATCTGAGTCACTCTGCTCAGGTTGTCTGTGAGAACATTCCTTTTGCCAGGAATGAAATGTGCTCATAGGGTCACCGAGTTCTCTTCTGCCCATCTTAGGATCTCTACTGCCAGACGCGATAGAGGCTGCGAAAAGATTCCACCCTGTTTGTTGCTGTAAGCCAATATTGTGGATTTTCCGCTCATCAAGACCACCGAGTGTCCCACCAGTAACTGCTAGAACTGTTGAAGGACTAAGAAGGCTGCCTTCATCTCCAATAGATTTAAGTGCTGGTTCCCTTCGGATTCTGACCATAGGCCTGAGGCTGTATGGTGCAGCATGTGGGCCCACCACCCTTTTTTTGATGCATCTGAGAAGAGCATCAGCTCCGGGGAGAAGACGAGAACGTCGGCACCCATGTGGAGATTCTCATCTGCCACTCACCATCTGAAGTCCATCTACTCTTCTAGTCATATAGGAACTAGAATGTCCGGGGAATCACTGGACTGATTCCCAGTGGACTTTAGCTGCCATTGGAGATATCACATCCTGAGGCGGCCTTTGGGAACTAGACGAACCAATGATGGACTGGGAGTTCTTCTCGTGTGAGGAATGGTCTTGCTACCTTACTCAGCCTCACTACCCTGTCATCTGATGGGAAGACTTTCTTCTTGATCGGTGTCGATGATCACACCGAAGTATACCAGTTGTTGAGAGGGAAGCAGTGTCAATGACTTCTCATGATTCACCATGAGCTCCAGATCTTGGCAAAACTCCAGAAGTTTGTCTTGGTATTGAAGAAGGGTTGCCACCGAGTCTGTTAGAGTCAGTCCAAATATCTCGAGAGATAGATGCCGATTCTGTGAGCCCAGGATGACACTTGGGTGAAAACTCTGGTGAAGACCTGAGGTGCTATGTCAAGACCAAAACACAGCACCTCTAACTTGTACTTCTTGTCTAGAATGATCCTTGTAGGTAGGCCATGAAAGGATCATTCTAGACAACAGGCTACACTAGTCTTGGGGGGATTCTGGGTGCGGGAAATATGGTCCAGGACTGTGTCTTTGCTTTCCTGAGGGACCACCGCTGGATCAGACAACCCATTGATGATCCTCATGCAGGCCACGACCTGCCAGAAGGCATGATACAACTCCCTCTGCTCAGCCTCCGATAGCTTCGGACTAGCAGCTCTTTCGACGTCATCGTTGTTGAAATCATCTCCTCTCAAGGAGGGTCAAGGTCATCCCTTGCACAATGGGCGTCACTTGCTGATGCCTGCAGGATTTGGAGTATATCATTTGGGCCGTTCTTGTGAAGGCCTTGATGTATCCACTGAAGATTTGTGGACAGTCTTGGCATCCTTCAACTTCTTACGGGGCGGAAAGAATTCCTCCAGGAGTGAAGGCCTTGGATGCTCTTCCTGATGTCCCTCATTTGCTGAGGGAGCAGCATCCTCCCGTATAGGTCTAGATATCGGTTGCTGCTCCAGGGGTACCCCCTCTATAGGGAAGGGGCAAAAATACCTTGCCAGAGACTCCTCTCTGAGAGATAAGGAATCTTGGCTCGGGAGATGATGGGAATCTCCTACTCGTGGAGGAGCTGGGACAACGATACTCAGCGTACGCTTCGATATCCGTACAAGCGTCTTCTCCTCTGTCCTCATACACCTGACAACAAAGATTACCAAACAATTCTTCTTCACTCAAGGGGTTACTGCACTATAATTGTTCAGTGGCCACTTTCCTCTTAGTAAGGGTAGAAGAGACTCTTTAGCTATGGTAAGCAGCTCTTCTAGGAGGACACTCCAATATCAAACCATTGTTCTCTAGCTTTGGGTAGTGCCATAGCCTCTGTACCAAGGTCTTCCACTGTCTTGGGTTAGGGTTCTCTTGCTTGAGGGTACACTCGAGCACGCTATTCTATCTTATTTCTCTTCCTCTCGTTTTGTTAAATTTTATATAGTTTATATAGGATATCTATTTAAATGTTATTACTCTTCTTAACATATTCTAATTTCCTTTATTCCTTTCCTCACTGGGCTGTATTCCCTGTTGAAGCCTCTGGGCTTATAGCATCCTACTTTTCCAACTAGAATTGTAGCTTAGCAAGTAATAATAATAATAATAATAATAATAATAATAATAATAATAATAATAATAATAAAAGGGAAGATGGAAGATGTTGGGGCACTTGAGGAAAGGGGACAGTAGACTAACATCTGGGGTCAGCCAAAGGCAAATATGACTTCTCCAAGGGAATCCTTGGCATACTGATGGACTTTAGAGGTGGGACACCTCCCACAAATGCCTAGTGAACTGCTCTGACCAGGGTGTTGAACCAAGGTTCCTTGCCGAATGTGGCGCTGGCTGACAGATCCTCAGAGAGGATTGATGCTGGAGGTCTCTGAAAATGTGGAACAGGGTTCCTATCTGGATCAACTGACGACTGGATGGGCAAGCGGTGTGAAGAGGTGGACGGCTGCAAAATCGATGGTTCCCCCTTGAGGGGAAACGGTCAAGGGGGAATGGAACATGGCAGCTTTCCTGCTTAGGCTCCTTAAAGGCTGGTTCCTTCTGAAGGAGATATCGTGGCGAGTTGTCCTTCCGGCGTGATGTCTTGGACACCTTGCCTGGGGAGAGATATTTGTGAGTTGACCTGTAAGAAGCAGAAGACTTAGGATCTAGAGTAGGCGAATGGCAATCTACGCCTGATGACCGGCACTTGCGAGCCAGAAAATGAGAGGGAGAATTCTTATGAGGAGCTGGTGAACGGCAGGTTGGCGAGTACCAATGTCCTGACGATCAACAAGAAGCTTGAAGAGGAGAGTTTCTTGATCAATGGCTTCGATCTGAAGATCGTCTACGGTGTGGCGAATGACAAATGGCTGGCAAATGTCTAGGTACATTGAATCCTCGGGTTACGATGGTCACGACTTACACTGTTTCGAGGTTACGAACGCACCCCATAAAAATATAAAAATGATATTTTGATTATAAAATAAATTTTTGAATATACTTACCCGGTGAATATATAATAGCTGACGTCTCAGGCGGCTCGACAGAAAAACACAAAAACTCGCGAGCGATTGCTATGAAGGTTGCGGGTGTGCCCACCAGCGCCAACTATCGGCCAGATACCGCATATACATGTAAACAGCTCCAGTTCTTCTCATCCCGCTGGGTCTCTATCGGGGAGGAAGGGGGGGGGCCTTTAATTTATATATTCACTGGGTAAGTATATTCAAAAATTTATTTTATAATCAAAATATCATTTTTAAATATTAAACTTAGCCGGTGAATATATAATAGCTGATTCACACCCATGGTGGTGGGTAGATACCAGTATTAATACAGTTTACAGCGTATATGCTTAGAGTTTTTGACAGTTATATCATAACAAAACCCAAATATATATAGGTACCTGGTAAGGAAGATGACTTTGACGATTACTCTGCCTTGTTAGTCTTGTCTTCCTTACGAAGCCCAGCCATCCTCTTAGGATGCTGAAAGACTCCCAGGAGCTGAAGTATCAAGGGCGGCAACCCATACAACAGGACCTCATCAAACCCCTAATCTGGGCGCTCTCAAGAAATGACATTTGACCACCCGCCAAATCAACCAGGATGCGAAAGGCTTCTTAGCCTTCCGTACAACCCAAAAACAAGATTAAAAACATTTCAAGAGACAGATTAAAAGGATATTGGAATTAAGGGAATGTAGTGGTAGAACCCTCACCCACTACTGCACTCGCTGCAACGAATGGACCCAGTGTGTAGCAGTCCTCATAAAGAGTCTGAACATCTTTTAAGTAAAATGACGCGAATACCGACTTGCTTCTCCAAAAGGTCACGTCCATAATACTTCGCAGAGATCTATTTTGCTTAAAGGCCACGGAAGTTGCTATAGCTCTTACTTCGTGTGTCTTAACTTTAAGCAAGCATCGGTCTGTTTCATTCAAGTGAGAATGAGCCTCTCGGATTAAAAATCTGATGAAATATGACAAGGCATTCTTTGACATAGGTAATGATGGCTTCTTAACTGAGCACCATAAGGCCTCAGATCCACCTCGTAAGGACTTAGTACGAGCTAAGTAGAACTTAAGAGCTCTAACTGGACACAGTACTCTTTCAAGTTCGTTGCCTACGATTTCTGACAGGCAAGGTATGTCAAATGACTTAGGCCAAGGACGAGAAGGCAGTTCATTTTTGGCCAGGAAACCAAGTTGAAGTGAACATGTGGCTTTATCTGTGGAAAAGCCGATGTTCTTACTGAAGGCATGAATTTCACTGACCCTTTTAGCCGAAGCCAAGCACACTAGGAAAAGCGTCTTGAGGGTGAGATCCTTCAAGGAGGCTGAATGTAATGGCTCAAACCTGTCTGACATCAGGAACCTTAGGACCACGTCTAAGTTCCATCCAGGAGTTGCCATACGACGTTCCTTAGAGGTCTCGAAAGACTTAAGGAGATCTTGGAGATCTTTATTGTTGGAAAGATCTAAGCCTCTATGTCGAAAGACCGAAGCCAACATGCTCCTGTAGCCCTTAATAGTGGGTGCTGAGAGGGAGCGAACATTTCTCAGATGTAACAGAAAATCTGCGATTTGGGCTACAGAGGTACTGGAAGAGGACACAGATGCTGACTTGCACCAGTCTCGAAAGACTTCCCACTTCGACTGGTATACTTTGATGGTAGAAGCTCTCCTCGCTCTCGCAATCGCACTGGCTGCCTCCTTCGAAAAGCCTCGAGCTCTTGAGAATCTTTCGACAGTCTGAAGGCAGTCAGACGAAGCGCGGGGAGGCTTTGATGAACATCCTTTACGTGGGGCTGACGTAAGAGATCTACCCTTAGAGGAAGACTCCTTGGAATGTCTACCAGCCATTGAAGTACCTCGGTGAACCACTCTCTCGCGGGCCAGAGGGGAGCAACCAACGTCAACCTTGTCCCTTCGTGAGAGGCGAACTTCTGCAGTACCTTGTTGACTATCTTGAATGGTGGGAATGCATACAAGTCCTGGTGAGACCAGTCCAGTAGAAACGCGTCTATGTGGATCGCCTCTGGATCTGGGACTGGTGAGCAATAGATTGGGAGCCTTTTGGTCAACGAGGTGGCAAAGAGGTCTATGGTGGGTTGACCCCAAG
Source organism: Palaemon carinicauda (assembly GCF_036898095.1). Taxonomy (NCBI): domain Eukaryota; kingdom Metazoa; phylum Arthropoda; class Malacostraca; order Decapoda; family Palaemonidae; genus Palaemon; species Palaemon carinicauda. Next base: position 93,541,414 of record NC_090735.1, on the reverse strand, counting down.
TCGCCCAAAGACTCTTGCACACATCCTTGTGGAGGGTCCATTCCGTGGGTATCACCTGACCCCTCCGACTGAGACAGTCTGCCAAGACGTTCAAGTCCCCCTGGATAAACCTTGTCAACAGGGAGATGCCTCGATTTTTTTACCATATGAGGAGGTCCCTTGCGATCACGTACAGCGTGTGGGAGTGAGTGCCTCCTTGCTTGGAGATGTATGCCAAAGCTGTGGTGTTGTCTGAATTGACCTCTACCACTTTGTTTCGAAGAATGTTCTCGAAATTCATCAAGGCCAAGTGGACTGCTAATAGCTCCTTGCCGTTGATGTGCATGCTCTTCTGAACTAAGGTCCACAAACCCGAGCATTCCCGACCGTCCAGGGTCGCACCCCAACCCTAATCCGACGCGTCTGAGAACAACACGTGGTTTGGGTTCTTGACTGCTAGGGACAGGCCCTCTCTCAGACTGATATTGCTGTCCCACCAGTTCAGGCATGCTTTTACTGGTTCGGAGACTGGGATTGATACCGTCTCTAAAGTCTTGCCCTTGTTCCAGTGAGAGGCTAAATGGAACTGGAGAGGCCGAAGGTGCAGTCTCCCTAGCGAGACAAACTGCTCCAGGGATGAGAGAGTCCCTACGAGACTCATCCAACTCCTTACTGAACAACGTTCTCTCTTCAGCATTAGTTGGACTTTGAGCAGGGCTTGTTCTATTTGGGTGGCAGACGGAAAAGCCCGAAAAACTAGACTGCGAATCTCCATCCCCAAATATAGAATAGTCTGGGATGGGATCAGTTGGGACTTTTCTAAGTTGACCAAAAGTCCCAACTCCTTGGCCAGACCCAACGTCCAATGTAGATCCTGCAGACAGCGATGACTGGACGATGCTCTGAGAAGCCAGTCGTCCAAGTACAGGGAGGCTCGGATTCCCGATAGATGAAGGAATTTTGCCACATTCCTCATGAGCCTTGTAAACACGAGAGGAGCAGGACTGAGGCCAACGCACAGGGCTCGAAACTGGTACACCACATTCCTGTAAACAAACCTCAGAAACGGTTGGGAATCCGGGTGTATAGGAATGTGGAAGTACGCATCTCGTAGGTCGAGAGAGACCATCCAGTCTCCCTCTCTGACCGCTGCTAAGACGGACTTCGTGATCTCCATCGTAAATTTTGTTTTCGTAACAAAAACGTTGAGCGCACTGACGTCTAGCACTGGCCTCCAACCTCCTGTATGCTTTGGGACTAGGAAGAGACGGTTGTAAAACCCCGGTGATTGAGGGTCCGAGACTTTCACCACCGCTCCCTTCTCTAGCAACAGAGACACTTCTTGATTTAGGGCTTGTCTCTTTGACTCCTCTCGGTACCTGGGAGAGAGGTCTAAGGGAGTTGTTACTAGATGAGGTTTGCGTACAAACGGTATTTTGTACCCCTCTTTGAGCAACAGAACAGACTCTTGGTCTGCAGCCCTCTTCTCCCAGGCCTGCCAGAAGCTGTTCAATCTGGCCCCTACCGCTGTCTGAGGCTGTGGGCAATCAGACTCTGCCACGGGAGGACTTGGCTCCTCTCTTCTTACCTCTCTTTCCCTCGGCACGAGAGCCTCCCGTGCTGGGAGCTCTGCCACGAAAGGGCGGGATAAATCTAGACGCAGGAGTCTCCATCCTGGGTCTCACAGCAAAGGATGAAGAATGAGCTCCCTTACGAGCAGAGGACGCCATCAGGTCATGTGTGTCCTTCTGCACAAGCGAAGCAGCTATATCCTTAACCAGCTGTTGTGGAAACAAGGCAGCCGATAAGGGAACAAAGAGCAGTTCCGATCTCTGACAGGGAGTAACTCCTGCTGAAAGGAAAGAGCAAAGGGTTTCTCTCTTCTTCAAGACTCCCGACGTAAAGGTGGAGGCGAGCTCATTGGAGCCATCGCGGATGGCTTTGTCCATACAGGACATGATAAGTAAGGATACATCTTGGTCGGCAGACGAGATCTTCCTACTTAATGCTCCTAAAGACCAATCAAGAAAGTTAAAAACTTCAAAGGCCCTGTATACGCCTTTAAGTAGATGGTCAAGGTCCGAGGAGGACCAACAAATCTTCAAGCGTCTCATGGCCAGGCGACGGGGAGAGTCTACGAGGCTTGAGAAGTCACCCTGGGCAGAGGCAGGGACTCCCAAGCCGAGAACTTCTCCCTTGTCATACCAGACGCTCGATCTAGAAGCAAGCTTAGAAGGTGGGAAGGCAAAGGCCGTCTTCCCCAAACTCCTCCTGGTATCCAACCAGTCGCCTAGAAGACGTAAAGCCCTCTTAGAAGAGCGAGAAAGCACTAGCTTAGTAAAGGCAGGCTTGGTAGCAGCTAAGCCTAGAGCAAACTCAGACGGAGGCGAACGAGGAGCAACAGCAACAAAATGATCTGGAAAAAGATCCTTGAAAATCATCATGATCTTCTTAAAATCCATCGAAGGTTGAACAGCTTTAGGTTCTTCTACATCTGACAAAACGTCCAAAGGATTATCATCAGGATGAGGATCAGCAACGTCCTCATCTGAAGGAACCTCGTCCGACAACTGATGAGTCTCAAGCAAGGGAGAGACTTGCCTTGGTGGCAATGCTTGACAAGCAGAGTCCACACGCACAGGAGCATCAGTAGCAGTCCAGGACGCTACGTCATGTAACTGCTTAACGGACTGACTAGCAACAACAACAGGAGCGGGAGGACGCTCGACGTCAACTCGAGACTGCCCTGACTGCCTAGACTGAGCAGTCAAAACAACTCTTGACTGCGGTGCTTGACGCTCAACGTCAAAACAAGTCAACTTCGCTGGTTGGCGAACGTCCTGAACGTCAACACGAGCATGCGGCAGCGGCTGAACGTCCACAAGCGGCTGAACGTCCACAAGCGGCTGAAAGTCAACACGGGACTGCATCGAGTGAGGCTCTACGTCACGTGACTGACGTGACTTTGTAACGTCAACGTCAACAGGACGAGCAAAGGCTTGTTTGGGCGGCTGACGGCCAGGATCTCGATCAGCTAAACGGCGAGGATCATCGTGAACCTGCTCAGCAGTATAATCCTCCATAAGAGAGGCAAGCTTATTCTGCATATCTTGCAGTACAACCCATTTAGGATCAACGGGAGTGGGAGCGGTTCGAGACGAGGGTAACGTCTGTGACTGCAAAACATTGCCTACACTAAGACTCTCGGCGCCTGTGTTACGCTTCTGTTTAGGCGGTGAGCAGTCTTCCGATGACTGCACAGGGTCAGAGCTGTCCCAATGGCTACAACCAGGATGCTGGACCTGTCCTGAAGGGACTGACTTTTTCTTTAAGGGTCTCAAAACCTTGCTCCACGGTTTCTTACGCGAGAAGCCTTCGGATGACGAGGAGAAAACCGCCTCGCTCGTCTTATGGTAGGGGCGGTCTTGACGAGACACGCCCGAAACCATAGAGGGAACGTCTGTTCGTTGGTTAAAGCCTCTCGTACCCATAAGTCCTACGACATTACTTCTCCCTGGTGCATGGGAGCTTGCAAGAGGTCTCGGACTAGGCGAACGACAGGCACGAACAGACGAACCCTCGGTCGCAACACTGATAACACTTTGCGCACTAATCACTTTATCCCCACGATTTTCTAATGTGGCACTCTGACACTTTAACTCTTTTACATCCGCCATGAGTTGATTACGGTCCGTAGCTAAAGATTCAACTCTCTCGCCCAAAGCTTGAATGGCACGTAACATATCCCGTATTGATGGTTCATGAGTGCTAGTAGAAGGTTCAGGCACAACTACTACTGGGGAAGGATTAGGTTCAGGGGCATGGGAGGAGGAAAATTCTAATGATCTAGAGGAACTTCTCCTCACCCTATCTCTCTCTAGCTTACGAGAATACTTATCAAACTCTAGCCAGTCGAATTCCGAAAGTACCACGCACTCATCACACCGATCTCCTAATTGACAGGTTTTACCCCGACAATTAGAACACACAGTATGTGGGTCGAGAGAGGCCTTTGGAAGACGTTTGTTACAATCCCTAGCATTACATTTATGAAATTTAGGAATTGGAGAAGGGTCAGCCATTTTGAAAAGTCAAAGAAAGTCCAAAAACAATCCAAAGTCATCAACAATTAAATCTATCCAAAAAAGAGTTCAAGAGTTTAAATTGAAGATAAAAACACCTGCACTGCGAAAGCTCAAAACCAAAAAGAAGTACTTCACCAAGACTGTTGAAAAACTCCAGGTTAACAGCGAGTAATGGAATCAACTTGTCGACAAGACCGACAGAGAAGAACTGGAGCTGTTTACATGTATATGCGGTATCTGGCCGATAGTTGGCGCTGGTGGGCACACCCGCAACCTTCATAGCGATCGCTCGCGAGTTTTTGTGTTTTTCTGTCGAGCCGCCGGAGACGTCAGCTATTATATATTCACCGGCTAAGTTTAATATTTAAAAAATAATATTAAGCGTCGTTCCGTCTTACATCGTTGTGGGCGAGGAAGATAGCGTCAGTCGCGTCACTCAGTTTCAGTGATACGCCAGTTTGGTTGTGTACGCCGGTTCTCTCTCTCACGTGTTTGATCGTTTTTTTTTTAACTTTTTGCCCTTCATTATGGCTCCAAAGCGTAAGGCAGATTCTTCTGATGGTAGTGCATCAAAGAAAAGAAAGGCTATCACCATGGAAGTGAAATTAGACATTATTAAGCGATCTAAAAACAGTGAAACACCAACGAATATTGGCCGGTCGCTTGTCCTTAGTCGTTCGACCGTATCTACCACTCTTACTGATAAAAAACGCATCGTTGAACATGTGAAAGAATCTGCTACAATGAAATAAACAGTGATACCCAAGCAGTGTAGTGGTTCAATTATTGAAATAGGAGGATTATTGGTGCTTTGGTTGAAAGATCAAAATCAACGGCGTATTCCGGTGAGCCTTATGGTGATTCAGGAGAAGGCAAAAAATTGTTTGAGGCGTTGAAAAAAGAAAGGGGGAAAGAAAGTGAAAGTGAAGAGTTTTTGGCTAGTAGAGGTTGGTTTATGCAATTTAAGGCTCAGGACAATAACCATAACCTTAAAGTGCAAGGTGAAGCTGCTAGTGGGGATGAGAGAGCAGCAAGTGAATTTCCTAAAGCGTTGGCTAAGATAATCAGGGAGGGGGGTTATTCTGCTTATCAAGTGTTCAAAGTGGATGAGACAGGTTTATTTTGGAAGCGTATGCCTCACAGCATGTACATCACAAAGGAGGAGAAGTCAGCACTTGGTCATAAAGCAAGGAAGGAGAAGCTAACTTTACTTCTTGGGGGAAATGCTGCTGGCAACTTCAAACTGAAACCATTGCTGGTGTATCAGGCTGAGAATCCAAGGGCACTCATGGGCATTTGGAAGAGTCAACTCCCAGTCATTTGGAAGGCAAATAAGACATGGGTGATACTTGCAGTGTTAAAGGACTGGTTTATCAACCATTTTGTGCCTAGTGTGGACGGTATGGCACCAAAAAGGGTATCCCCTTTAAGGTGTTGCTAGTGCTGGACAATACCCCTGGATACCCTGCCCAGCTGGGACACTTTCACCCTAATGTCATGGTGGTTAACCTTCCACCTAATACCACGGCCCTTTTACAGCCTATGGACCAAGGAGTGATTGCTTTGTTCAATGCCTACTACCTCCGAAGGACAATTACTATGGCATTACAGACAACTGAAACAAAGGACATGACTCTGAAGGACTTTTGGAAGTCCTACAACATCCTTGATGCTGTGAAGAACATTGTTGATTCCTAGGAGGAGGTGAAGATTATAAACATGAATGGTGTTTGGAGGAAACTATGTCCTCAATTTTTGAATGATTTCCATAGGTTTGAGGACACAGTTGACCATGTTATTAAAAACATTGTTGCCCTGAGTAAGGATATCGATCTGGATATGGAGGTTAAGGATGTTACAGAGCTGCTGGAATCTCATAGAGGAGTTATCTGCTGGGGACTGGATACAACTGGAGAAGCAGATCATAGAGGAAGAAGAAGAAACCCCTACCCCAGAGGCTAAGGCTTTCACAAGGCAGGCTTGTCAAAAGGCTTTGCTGAGATACAGCAAGCATTGGCAACTTTTGAGGCTCAGGATCCTAACATGGAAAGGTTCACAAGGGTTTCCAGAGGCATCATGGATTTACTGCAGTGTTACAAGGAGATCTTGGATGAAAAGAGGATCCTGTCTGTCCAGTCTAACCTGGAGCATTTTCTTAAGAAAGTAGAGAGAACTGCACCCTCTACATTAGCTGCCTCTACTACTCCAGATTTGCCAGCAACAGAGCCTCTACCCTCTACCTCAGCTGCCTCTATTGCTACAGAGCCTTTACCGTTTACCTCAGCTGCCTCTATTGCTACAGAGCCTCTACCGTCTACCTCAGCTGCCTCTACTACTCCAGCTTCTCCACCACCTTCTGTAGGTTCTGCCTCACCTCCAGACTCACCTGCCCTAGCTTCTCCACCATCTTCTGTCTCAATTCCGGAGAATCCTGACTCACCTGCCCCGTTTCTCCAGCATCTTCTGCAACTTCCTCTCCACAATAAACCTGTCTCGCCGACCCTTGCAACATCCCTTCCAGTGTGCAAGCCAACCATAGGAATAAGGTAAGGAATTGTTCTCTTTTTTATTAATATTTACTTTAATTCATGTAGTAAGGAATTGTTTTCTCTTTTTCTAATACTTTTTTATGTCATTGGTTACATTTTATAATAGTACAATGCTTTACAGTACAGTAAAGTATGTATTGAGTAATTTATTTATGATGTTCCGACTTACACTGAAATTTGGGTTACACCGCGTCTTAAGAAAGGATCAACATCGTAAGTCGAGGTGAATGAGCCGCTGGCAATCGCCAAGCAGCTGGCGAATGCCGTGAAACTGGTGAAAGACGAGCAGCTGGAGAACGACGAGAAACTGAAGAATGTCTAGCAGCTGGTGATCAGCGAGTCGTTGGTGAACAACAAGCTGCTAGAGAATGACGAGGAGCGGACAAACGATAAGAAACTGGTGAACAGTGAGTCGTTGGAGAACAACAGGAAGACGGGGGAATCATAGACAGCCTGCTAATGATGATTCACGAGGAGTGATGAATGGCTGAAGGACTGCGAACAATTGATGAACAGTGGACAACAGGTGATCAATGAGCAGTCTGAGAGCCTGGAGAATCTGTGGGAGCTGACAAACCACAAACAGCTGTCATGTGACGAGAAGTCGTGGAGTGCCGATGGACACGTGAATGCCTCAGAGCTGGCGAACGGTGAGTCTGAAAAGTGTCCGATAAAAAAGTCGAAGGTCAGGAACCAGAAGACTGTCGGCGAGTCTGAGAAGATACGTCATGGGGTGACGAGTGACGATCTCTGGAAGAGGTCTGCGGTCGAGATGACAAGTGACAAGGAGTGCGCGAGTGGTAAGGTACTAACGAGTGATGATCCTTCAAGGGGGAAAGTCTGATGGGCGAAGGAGATCGCAAGTATTTGGGAGAACCAAAGAGAAATCTCTTAGCCGGAGGCAAAGGAGAAGGTCTGAAGTATCAATCAAGATGCCGGAAAACTTTAAATCAATCAATCTGAAGTGTCGAGGAGGACCACTCACTCTGGGAGCTCGTCGGGGATGGACAAGATCTTCCGAAGGAAAAGTCTGCCCAACAGGAACAGGAAGATGCTTAGAAGACCTCTGGATTGTGGTTTCTGGGGGGATCTCACAAGAGTGAGAGAAATGCCCATCCGCACAAGAGCCCTATCTTGGACTTTGCTTTGCCCTGACGGAAGAGTCGACTCAGCAAGGGTGGGGAGCGTAATCTTCGGAAATGGTGGAAGAAGAGGCAGGGCGGGAAGCCATGGCAGACATAGCGGACGAAACCTCAGGATCTCGTAGGCCCACACTCAGCAACAACAAGGGAACCACCTCTGAGGAAATTGGTGTTCGCTTCCTCTACTCACCTAGTTGAAGAAGTTCAAACATTGCCTTCAACAGGGATTAGTAAAACCAGGAGACAGCCACACCTGGAAAACATCAGAGAAAGAGCATGTCTCACTTGGGGGGGAAGGGTGGAACCACTTCGCCTGGGGAAGCTGCACCATCCCTCGAGACCTGAGGTTGACCTGGAGTTAATTGGTCTACGCTTCTGTTCAATCGTTCCTCAAGGGAAACCAAACTAACAGAATCTTCTGGAAGAGGTCAAGGGATCAAAGAAAAAGTCCTAGATTTCTGCGACTTTGAGGAAGATCTTGAATACGAAGAATCCTTTCTGGACTTCTTATGTCGACGCTCATACATCTCCCACTGGGAGGCAGACCTCTCCTGGCATTAAGGGCAAGTGTTGTCCTGGTAACAACACCACCCACGGCAGGCAGAATACAGTAGATGCGGGTCCATATCAACGGACAACATGAACGTCCAGCAAAGCGGCCTTCAGGTCCCGGACAAGTCCGCAAGAGGACAGCCAACAAGAGAGCACACACACAGTGAAAATGAAAAGAGAAAAAAGCAATTAGTCAGTAATGGCAAGTCAATAATGGTGAGGGGGAAAAACGACAATGTCCGTTCTCCACACTAACCAGAAGCAAAGTGGGTTCACAGTCCAGGTGTGTGAATGAGAGGGAAAGCTACTATCCCCGGCTGGGTATTTAACCCTCACTAAAAGTCTAATGGCTCGTCTTTCAGCTTCGCCGAAAGTAATATCCCCTATAAATAGCATTGTTTGTATATAGTGACAGTTCAATTAAAATTTAATAATGTAAAGTTATAAAAAATTAAAGACCTAAACAATAATAGTGGAATCATTCAAATATGACGAATTTGGAAGTAATTTGTATTTCTCCTAACAAAACAAACCTGTAGCCATTCATAAGGGATATTACTTTTGGCAAAGCTGAAAAACGAGCCATTAGATTTTTAATGCCATTATATTTTTAATGCCATTAGATTTTTATTATTATTATTATTATTATTATTATTATTTGCTAAGCTACAACCCTAGTGGGAAATGCAGGATGCTATAAGCCCAGGGGCTCCAACAGGGAAAATAGCTCAGTGAGGAAATGAAACAAGGAACAATAGAATATTTCTGGGCTCCGACCCGTGCCGCCCAGTGAAATACTCCTTTAGCACCATTTCTAAGGTATATAACTGCTATATATTACCAGAGAAAAAATTGCATAGGAATGCCAGGTTGAACCCAGCTCGCTCACCTATATAAGGTGTCGATATAATACTGGGGCGTGATAATTCACAACCAGAGGCCTCGCACCCTTTAGATATCTCCTGTCAAAATCCCCGAACAACAAGGTGCCGTTCAACATCCTACTACTACTAGCAATCCCACGCCAGTGACGTCACTCCTTTTATAGCACGCAGTTTTCTAGCTGTATTTTACCTTGTGTGTGAATTTCGCTGGTTTTTTTCTGGATTTACCTCAAGATGTTGGACTCCACTGTCCCTCCATCTAAGTTAAGTACCAGATCTATGAGTTTTGAGATTTTGGAGGGGGCCTTGCCCCTTTTTGTTTATTATTCAGCTTCATTATTCACGACCTTGCGTGGGTCTCTCATGGCGCTCGGCTCCCTCCTCTCTCTCTCTCTCGTTCGTTCTTAACGATTTTCAATAGGTCCTCTGTGCGTATTTTCGGTAGGTTGGCATGCCTGATCGCCTTCGGCGTTCTATTTCACATATTGTTACTTCGATTATTTACGTTCGCACGCCACGGACTTGCTTATCATTTTAACGTCATTCGTTTGCTTGCGTTAGCTCGAGGGGCTTTCATGAGTCAGATATTACATATTAGTTTTCATTTTGTTAGCATTTCACTGACCCTATGTTATGTTGGTAGCCCTGCCTACTCCCAGCGCCGTCAGGCTTGATTTTCTCCTGTCTCATGTTCGCTCCCTCATTTGTTTTACGATTGATGTATAGCTATGTTATTGTTATCATCATCCAGCATGCCTTCCTATCTTATTTTACCATGCGTTATGTTTATTATAGTGTTATTAGTCCTTCCGCGTGATCATATCAATCGTGGGTCTGGCAGGTTGGTATACCTGCTATCGCCCCACTCCTAGCCTCCTCCCGCCGATACCCCACCCCAGGGTTCCCTCCCTCTCTCTCTCCCGATCGAGTTTGAGTCACTTTATAGCGCTATGTACCCCTCCCGGGGGCATCCGCTTTGCACGGACTGTTCCCGTTGATCTGTGAGGCATACTATTGTTATACATTAACGTACATTACTTACTCTTTCCACTACTCTACCCGGTCGTAGTCGTTTTCTTTCCGTCGCTCGTTTGGCCAACAATCAGCGGGAAGTTTTCGGCTCGGTCCGTGGTACCTTGTTATGTTATATTATTTATTAAGTTTTGTACGTGCTACTCCCCCGGTCCCGCACGTCACGGACCCGTTAAAGATTCCTTTCCCCCTCTAGTGTCACGCACCTCAAGGACCTTATATAGGTATATATATATACATATATTAAGATTTCATTACGGGATCCCCGGAAGTAGCTTTTATACATTACCATCCGGTCGAGTTGTTTAGTTGCGCCTCCGGAGCCAACGTTACTCTTTCTTACTTGGATTAACTTTATTTTAGTCACATATATATATTATATATACGATCCTTGTTCTCGACCTTCCCTTCCCTCTTTTGATATGATCACGGTTATGGTCTGACTTAATTTCAATCGCTTTTACAATCAAAATAGTTATTTTGATATTGATATTTAAGCAATCCGGACCCCCCGGGTCCCGATTTGCTTACATTCAATATACTTTATGGCTATATATAAAAGATTTATATCATGATATTGACATATATATATATATGTAGATATTTAAGCTCCGGGCCCTCCGGGCCCCTAATTTGCTTTCATTTAAGATACTTGTGTATCTTTTGTCTTACAGACTGTACGTATATAAAACATTGTTATCATGATATTGATATATAAATCTTCTATCATGATATTGATATCACTTAAGCACCCGGGGCCCCCGAGCCCCTATTTGCTTTCCTTCAGGATTCCTAATGCATATACAGAAAACATTTTTATCATGATATTGATATATAAATCTTTTATCATGATCTTGATATCATTCAAGCACCCGGGGCCCCCGAGCCCCTATTTGCTTTCCTTCAGGACTCCTGATTTATATTTATATAAAACATTTTTATCATGATATTGCTATGTAAATCTTTTAGCATGATATTGCTATAATTTAAGAATCCGGGGCCCCCGAGCCCCTATTTGCTTTCATTCAGGATTCCTGATGAATATATATAAAACTTTTTTATCATGATAGAGATATACTGTATACATATATATATTTTAAGCACCAGGGCCTCCAGGCCCCTAATTTGCTTTCCTTTGAGATACTCATGTATCTTTTATTTTACAGACTGTATGCTGTGCAATGACAGCATGTGCCGCAGTCATCTATCAACCCTGCGGCCATGACATGTGTCATTCACACGCCCACTGTTCTGTCCGAGTGGGTGACTTAGCTGTATGGCATCCAGACACTTGTGTAGTCTGCTACACAATGACCTCCACTCTAACATCTGACTCGGTGAGTGCATTTTCATTGATACAGACTTGTAGGGAGTTACCATTAATTTTAAATATTAATTTTAAGGCCACTAGTCCTCTGGACTTCCCGCATGCCTTTCACTTAGTGTCTACGAAGTCCTTGGACTTCTTCACTTTTCTTTGGCACAAATATCCCTCGCTAATAGTCTGTTCTCTTTCAGTGCTCCCAACTTGAGAAAGATACAGCTCGGGCTACCCTCAAGATCTGGATTGACGGGTTCGCCCGCAACGTGAAGGCCACACAGCCTTATATCCTCTCTGAGGAATGGTGTTCCCATCTCTACCCCCACGCTAAAACTTCACCTGCGGTCCCCAAAGAATTGGCGGATCCTTTCATCGAGAGGTTCGAATCCCTTTTTCCGGCCCCGGACCAAGAAGAGACGGGCGGCACCCTAACTGAAGCCGTCTCTACCCTCGACCTCGATGTGGAACCCATGGCTCTTGACGATCCCGACGCAGGTAGGGACGTAGGTGAGTCAGGTGGTTCCCGGGCTAAGATTCCTATCCCTAGCCCGGCTTTCTCTTCTCCTTCAGAACACTCTTCTTTTCGAGGTTTTCCGGAGACAACCAGGACTGGTCTCAGTCCCCGGCCTGTTATCCCCAAGGTGAAGGCTCATCGTAAGAATTTATATACGACCCACAAGTCTTCCAAAGACCACAGGTCTTCGAAATCATCAGCTTCGAAGGCCCAATTGCTGTGCCTTCAACCTCTCATGGAGTAGTCTCCGTTCCGGCACCTGTTTCCCCCCCGGCGGAATCATCTGACCAGGTGGATTTTTCCGAGAAGAAGTTTGCTCGTTTTGAGTCAATACTATCGTCTCATACGCGACAATCACAAGAGAGAATAGCTTCTATGGAGAGCCTAGCTCAGGGACTCAAGCGCACAGGGCTGCCACCGCCACAACAGCAATACCCCGTCCCCGACGCCTCCAAGCTTCCTCCTTTCAATAAGAATAACCCTTGGAGGTTGGCATTGCATGCCCCCTTCTCGGAGGGTATGTTGTCAATCGGAGATTTCGGTACCCGGCCTCTTGCGGATTATGAATTCTACCCGCCGGGTCTTGAATTCCCCTTCCCGGGCTACGCTCGCCTAAAGGAAAAGGCTCTGATTCGATTGGATAAGGTCCCAATGGAAACTGTTAATTTTCCTAAAGAACAGGCACAGTCTGTCTTGGACCGAGTGTTCAATGAGTGGGATTGCTTGAACACAATGATTACGGCCTACAAAAGTTCATATACAGTACTATGTTTGTGGCCGACGACCAAACCCCTACCCCATGTGTGACCAAGATCATAGAGACGGTCTTTCAGGCTATCAAGGAAGAGAAGCCTTTACCTCACCTCAGGGAGACCGATTTACCCTCCCTTCTCTTTCCGGGAGACGGTGAATGTTGGCGGAACGCCCCAGCTACCTTCTCGGTAGGTAAGTTAAGCCCGGACTGTGCCTCGACGCAGTTCAGCGAACGGCTTCCCAAACTCCCGGAGGCTCTCATTAAATTGGAATATGAGTCGAGGTGTAGATTCAGCAGATCCCTTAATTCAGTTGCCCTTTCTGAATTGACTGTCGCCACTTACACCGAGGAGGACCTCCTTAAGGCCCTCACTAAGTCGCTTTTGCAAAACTTTATGGCTGACGCCTATGATTTTGCAACTGCCAGGACCCATTGTCGACGACACGTTCTATCCAAAGCCACGATTAGGGACGAACCTAATAGGCTCATCGAAGCTCCAGTCTGGGCCCCAGATCTTTTCCCAGGGGACTTAGTGAACTCGGTCCTTAGCGAGGCAGCTAGGGCCGACCAAAACCTCAAGGTTAGGTGGGGCCTGGTTTCAAAGAGGAGATATGAGCCGACTAGTACCCCAATTCGAGGTAGGAAGAGATTGAGGCCCTTCCAATCTTCCCAATTCAGGCAACCTCTGCAAGTGGTTCAACCGGTCTCAGTTCACGGAAGACCTACGTTCCTTCACAAAAGATCTGCTACTAAAGAATGCAATCCAAAGTATACGTCGCTTACGATATCACGGACGCTTGTTCAGCGTGCCAAAGAAAGGCTCAGACAAACGGAGAGTAATCCGGGACCTGTCTCGTTTAAATTCCTTCATTTGTTGCGACAAATTCCATATGCTTACCGTCTCGCAGGTGCGGACCTTACTTCCCCATGGGGCCGTCACCACCTCCATCGATCTTACAGATGCCTACTATCACGTTCCAATAGCAAGGCATTTTCGTCCTTTTCTGGGCTTCAAGCTAGGCAAACAAGCTTATGCATTCAAAGTGATGCTATTGGGGCTCAACATACCACCCAGAATCTTCACCAAACTAGCAGAGACAGTAATTCAAGAGCTTCGGACTCAGGGGATACAGGTAGTAGCCTATCTAGACGATTAGCTAATCTGGTCAGACAATGCCCAGATTTCCCGCGTAGCAACGTACAAAGTCCTCACCTTCCTTCGGCAACTGGGATTCCAAGTCAACCTCGAGAAATCCAGCCTGGTCCCGAAGACCAAGTTTCAATGGCTGGGACTACAAGGGGACCTGTACTCCCATACGCTGTGCCTCCCCAAAGCCAAAAGGAAGGTGATAGCGAGGAATACAAAACAATTTCTCAGGGAAAAGTTGACCTTCCGAAGGAGCCGAGAGTGGATCCTAGGTTCTTTACACTTCGCCTCCGTGACAGACATCGTCCTGAGGTCCAAACTCAAGGACATAAACAGAGTGTGGCGCTCCAGAGCAACCGCAATACGCCGAGACAGACGTGCTCGCCTTTCCCCAACCCTGAGAAAAAGTCTGCAGACTTGGACGAAGATCAAGAATCTTTCCAAGTCGGTTCCTTTACAACACAAGAAAATCCAAGGGTTATGGTCACCGGTCTTCCAACAAATGCAGGTCAACGTCCTAGAGGCCATGGCAGTCTTCTTCACTTTAAAACATCTCAATCCAGCCAGGAATCTCCATATCAGACTGGTTCTCGACAGTGCAGTCATAGTACACTGCCTCAACAGAGAAGGCTCCAGATCAGCCCAAATAAACCACATCATGTTGAAGTTTTTCCCCATGGCGGCAATGCACAAGTGGCACCTGTCAGCAGTCCATCTAGTAGGAGTCCGGAATGTGGTAGAGGACTCACTTTCCCGGACGACTCCGCTAGAGTCGGAATGGTCACTAGACAATCGATCTTTCCAGTGGATGCTATCGCCAGTCCCGGGTCTCCAGGTGGGTCTGTTTGCGACGGAATCCAATCGCAAAATAGATTGTTACGTAGCCCCCAACCTGGACCCTCAGGCTTATGCCACGGACTCTATGATTCTAGATTGGAATACCTGGAAGACGATTTATCTGTTTCCTCCGGTGAATCTCCTGCTGAAAGTTCTGCACAAACTCAGATCCATCAAAGGTCAAGTGGCTCTCGTAGCCCCCAACTGGCCCAAGAGCAATTGGTTCCCCTTGTTGCTAGAACTAGGTCTCCGCCCCCAGCGGATTCCCAATCCGGTGTTAACAATGACAGTGCAAACTCGCAATGTGTTCGCTTCCTCAAGGATTCTGAATGCCCTAACTTTATGGACTTCATGAAGTTCGCAGCCCAACGAGGTGCAAACATCGATCCTTTGAATACTATTTTCCTGGAATCTGACAAAAGGGAATCTACTCTCCGTCAATATGACTCAGCTGTCAAGAAATTAGCTAAGTTCTTGAAAGATTCCCAAGTTGAGAAAATGACGATGAACCTAACTGTGACATTCTTCAGAACTCTCCTCGAATCTGGCCTGGCAGCCAATACCATTACTACAATCGAGTCAGCCTTGAAAAAGATCTTCCATATTGGTTTTGACATTGATCTAACGGATTCATATTTCTCATCCATTCCGAGAGCTTGTGCCAGACTAAAACCTTCAACTCGCCCTAGCGCAGTTTCCTGGTTTTTGAACGATGTTCTTAAGCTAGCCTCTGACACCCCAAATGAATCCTGTAACTATATGGCATTATTAAGAAAGTCACTTTTTCTTTTGAGCCTCGCCTCGGGCTCCAGAATCTCAGAATTGTCAGCCTTATCTAGAGACCCTGGTCATATAGAGTTTCTCTCTTCGGGTGAGGTTCTTCTCTCTCCTAACAAAGTTTTCCTGGCTAAAAATGAAGACCCCCAAAACAGGTGGTCTCCTTGGAAGATTGTTCCACTTCCTCGGGATTCATCCCTGTGTCCAGTTACCACCCTGAAAGCCTACTTAGGTAGAACTTCCACTACAACCACAGGGCCCTTATTTATTAGAGAACACAGAGGAACTATTACCCTTAAGGGAATCAGACAACAAATTCTTTATTTTTATTAAACAAGCTAATCCTGCATCATTCCCACATGTCCATGATATTAGAGCTGTGGCTACCTCAATTAATTTTTTCCACCATATGAAATTTGATGAGCTCTCAAAATATACGGGTTGGAAGTCCCCTAAAGTTTTCAAGCGCCACTACCTAAAACCTTTAGAAGCTCTTAGATTTGCCACAGTAGCTGCAGGGAATATAGTTCCTCCTGAAGGTACTGAGTCCTAATCACAACGCCTTGCTCTGTCCTCTTTCCTTCCTGCCTGGCTTACCTGTTGTTCCTACCTGTTTTGTTACTATACACCCTTATGGTGTATTATTTTATTATTCAATTGTTCAATTTCACGAATTGTTTTCATTACACTTGTTCTTGAATCCCCGAGCTGATTTTATTTTGCATTTTTGATTACAAAGCTGGATTCCCACTATTCATATCTGTTGAATTCTACCTACGGGTTTCATTATCGATTGTTTACCATGTCTATTTATCACTGTCATATACATGTTGATCTATTTTTACGGGTTTCCACATCCCTCTTTTTTATATTAAACTCATCAGCTCTGTTATTTTGTGTTATTCCCTCTTCAGGTATTAGCCATATTGGGTCCCCATTCTCTGGTACGATTTCACTGGGCGGCACGGGTCGGAGCCCAGAAAAGCGATTTTGACGAAGGAAAAATCTATTTCTGGGCGAGAGACCCGTGCCGCCCAGTGAACCCACCCGTCCCTCCCTAATTGGGCCCCAATCTGGGGTGCTATAAGGAGTGACATCACTGGCGTGGGATTGCTAGTAGTAGTAGGATGTTGAACGGCACCTCGCTGTTCGGGATTTTGACAGGAGATATCTAAATGGTGGGAGGCCTCTGGTTGTGAATTATCACGCCCCAGTATTATATCGACACCTTATATAGGTGAGCGAGCTGGGTTCAACCTGGCATTCCTATGCAATTTTTTCTCTGGTAATATATAGCAGTTATATACCTTAGAAATGGTGCTAAAGGAGTATTTCACTGGGCGGCACGGGTCGGAGCCCAGAAATAGATTTTTCCTTCGTCAAAATCCCTTTTTAAGGACAATAGCATTAAATTAAATATTTCCTAAATAAACTATAAAAGTGTAATGTATTGAGAAACACTACTCTCTCATTCTATTGTGTTGATCTGATTTTACGGTGTTGAACCTTCGGGGAGTTGTTGTTGCGCTGTCTCCTGCCATCGATAAACTGTGACGCGAGCAGTAGCATGGAGCTCCATACTTATAATTGAGATACCACAATAAAGCAAGTAAATTACAAACCTGTCTTCTTGGATCCCATATATTCAAAGAAAAGGACGTCTCAATGGTGACGAAGGAAAAATCCAGTGAACGTGAAGGTATGTCATAGTGAACAAGAGTTAGTGTACCAACGCAGCCGGCCACTACCATATCTAGCCTAGTATAGCAGTTTAGGCCTGGCCAAAGTCCAGACACAGTAATCGAGTGAGCCGAGTTCAGCTGTATTTGTTGGGGACTACCTAAGTTCCATACACCTTCAAGAAGGATGGCAGCTGCAAGGAGACCCGCAATTCCCGAGTTTAACCCAGATAAATTGGAATTAGCGTGTTGGCTAGATTTATTCTCCATGAATTGTGAGGTAAATGATGTAACAGAGGCAACAGCAAAAGGGGCTTTGTTGCTTTCTTCAGTTGGAGTAGAGACCTTTTCCACAATCTGTAAGTTAACAGCACCAAATTTGCCGTCTGCAGTTCCTTTTGATGACCTACTAAATCAACTAAAGTCTCATTTCATAACTAAACCTAATTATCACAGAGCCTTGTGTGATTTTCTACAAAGAAAGAAGAAAAGTAGTGAGTCAGTGAAGGAATATTATGCCAAACTAAAATTGTTAGCCCAACAGTGTGAATTTAATAGTGATTTTGACCGAAGGTTGAAGGAACAGTTATTGGTTGGTATTGATAATGAGGTTTATTTTAAGGTTTTATTAGTGGATCCTTTTGATTTTAAATCCATATCCTCTCGTGAGTTACTTGCCAAGGTTACAAATTTAGAAACTGCTTATGTTACAAAGTGTAGTCATACTTTCAAGTTCTTTTACAGATAATAGGCTTACAGGCACTGTTAAGGTGAGGCATAGGGGAACTAAGCTTAGGCCTAATTCTAGTGCAGACTCTAAATGGGGAGGTAAAAATGATTATTCTAAAGTTCAAGGTAAATGCACGTGTTGCGGACGTGATAACCATTTAGCTAAAAATTGTGAATTTAAGAATGCTAATTGTTATACCTGTGGCAAGGAAGCCCATGCTAGTACAGTATGTCCCAATAAAAAGTCTAGAAATAAATCTAGGAATGTTAACACAGTGCATGCTGCAGACGAGGCTACTAGTAAGCCTGTTCCTATTGATGAAAATTTCCATGGTTCTTATGATTTATTAAAACATTTTGATGTTAAGGTAAATTCTATTGATTCTGTTGATGATTATGAGAAACCATATAAAGAAGTTTTAATGTTAAATCGGTTTCCCCTAGAATTTGAATTAGACACTGGCAGTGGTGCATCCACTATTTCACGACATGATGCTCTTCTTCCCAGCTGGTTCCCATTTTTATATGGGGTCGCCGTTGTGGATGAGCCGTTTCCATCTTTTTCTATTCTGCGCTTCTGCCTCATCAATCCCCTTCTCCTGTAAGTCTCCTCTCACACAGTCCCTCCATCTCTTTCTTGGTCTCCCTCTTCTTCTCCTTCCCTGAACCTCCATCTCCATAGTATGTCTCCCAACATGGTCCTCATCTCTCCTCATCAGGTGTCCATATCATCTCAGCCTCCCTTCCTGCACTTTCTTTGATATTTCCACCACCTTTGTCGACCCCCTTATGTAGTCATTTCTTGTCACCCCAGACATCCACCTAAGCATTCTCATTTCTGCCACATCCATCTTCTTCTCCTCTGTCTTCCTCATGCTTGCTGTTTCCGTTCCATACAGCATTGCTGTTCTTACCACTGTCTTATGAAATTTTCCTTTTAACCTCAGTGGTATTCTTTTATCACAAAGAACTCCTGAGGCTGCTCTCCAGTTGTTCCAGCCTGCCTGCACCCGATGTTTAACTTCATCTTCCATACCTCCTCCAGCATTAACAAAGGATCCCAAATACTTAAACTTATCAACTCTCTTTATCTGTTCTCCCCTAAGATGAATACTTTCTCTATCATCCCCCTCACTGGTGGTACACATATATTCTGTCTTAGATCTACTTATTCTCATTCCTCTGTCCTCCAGTACTTGCCTCCACCTTTCCAATTTCATTTCCAGATCTTCCCTGCTCTCTGCGCACAGAACAATATCATCTGCATACAATATGTTCCATGGTACTACCTCCCCTACCTCTTCTATTAAAACGTCCATCACTACGTTAAAGATAAATGGGCTCAGAGCTGACCCTTGGTGTAATCCAATCATGATGCTAATAAATTAAATTTAACCCCATTACCAACAAGGAAACGCTTAGCAAATTATGATAAGGTTGAAATGCAAGTGTACGGTGAAATGAGTTGTGATGTTTCTTTTAAAGGCCAAGTTGTCAAGGAACAAAAATGTTATGTTGTAGATAATGATTTGAATTTAGCAGGCAGGTCTTTGATGAAGAAATTGAAATACCAGTGGGTACAAATTGCTAATGTGGGTGATGATAAATTTAAAGATCCTCTTATTACCCCCAAGCAGTGTATCTAGGCCTAAGCCTGATTGTGTAAAAATGTTCATTGAGTTTAATGTAGTGGAAGGATCACCCATTACAAATTATGAATGTCAATTAAAGTTAAAAGAAAATGCTGTGCCCAAGTATTTAAAGCTAAATCTGTTCCTTATCATTATAAATGTAAAATTGAGAATAGTTTGAAAGAACTGGAAAGTAGAAATATAGTGAGCAAGGTTGAGCATGCTGGAGAGTGGGCTAGTCCTACTGTTCCTGTAATGAAGCCTAGTGGTGAAATAAGGATTTGTGTAGATTTCCAGTATCTCAATATCCAAACCAGTGTTAACACTTTTCTATTACCAAGATTGGATGATATTTTGGCAAATTTAGGTTCCTGTCCGTATATTTCAAAATTGGATTTAAAGAATGCATATTTACAGGTATCTGTGAGTGAAAATTCTCGACAATATTTAATCATGAATACTCATTTAGGTTTGTATAAATTTCATAGATTGTCTTTTGGGTTATCATCACCACCAGGTATATTTCAGAGGTTTATCTCTGAATTATTGGCAAATATCGAGGGTGTTCATGTATTTTTAAATGACATCTTGATTGTCGGAGCTACTAAGGAGGAACACGACAAGATTTTATGTAAAGTTTTGTCAATTTTGCAACAGAGAAATGTTAAATTGAATAAAGATAAATGTATTGTTGGTTCAAGGGAAGTACCCTATTTAGGATACATTTAAAGTTGTGATGAAATTAAACCTGACCAAAAGAAAATAGAGGCAATTTTGGAAGCTCCAGCTCCTCAGTCAGTTCAGTCTTCAATATCATTTTTGGGGCTATGCACTTATTACAATAGGTTTGTACCTCAGTTCAGCTCTATTCTATGTCCTTTATGTAATTTAACCCAAAAGAATACTGAATTTCACTGGTCAGCAGTTCATGAAGAGGCTTTTCAGAATATTAAGGAAGCTTTGGGGAGAGCTAATATTTTGGATAATTTCAACCCAAATGCTACAATGATTTTAGAAGTTGACGCTAGCCCTGTAGGAGGGGGAGCTGTTCTTAAACAAAAATATAAGGGTAAAATTTCTACCATTTTTTTTAAAAGTAGAAAATTATCTAAGGCTGAATGTAATTATTCTCAAATTGATAGAGGCCCTATCCATTATTTTTGGAGTCAAGAAGTTTTCCGATTTCCTTTTGGGTAAGAAGTTCGTCATCAGGACGGACCATAAACCCTTGACTCATCTATTTAACCCTAGTAAGAGTATTCCACAGTTATCTAATGCTCGTATTCAAAGGTGGGCTTTATTTCTGTCCAGTTTTATTTTAAAATTGAGCACATTAAGGGAGTGAATAATACAGTGGCAGATGCTCTTAGTAGACTACCATTATGTAAAGATGATGCTGATTTTCATGTACCAGGAGAATATGTAAAATGGTTAATATTTTAGATAAGAGTTCTTTTGATTTTACAATGGTAAATGAATGTATAGAGAGATATTCTGTTTTATGCAGTCAGAGATTATGTAAGGAAGGGGTTCCCTGTGGAAAATGTAATGGAAAATTAAATGTTAACTTTCTATAAATTGAGAAATTATCTTTCTTTGCATGAAAATATATGACTGTTTAGAAATCGTATTTCCTGAGGATGTTGAGAAAGCGTGTTATGGAAATGCTTCATGAGGGCCACAAGGGTATTGTTGCCATGAAAGTGGAAGCAAGGTCATTTGTATATTGGCCTAACATGGACCATGATTTAGAAGAAATCATTTCTAACTGTGCATTATGTATGACAAATCTCAAACATAAGGCCATTTCACCTTTATCTTGGCCATCAGTAGATAGACGGTCCCGTTTGCATGTAGATTATTGTGGACCCATTGATAACATTCAATACTTAATTATTACTGATTCCTTTTCTAAATTTATTGATGTCTATGCTTACAAGAATATAACTTCAGAGGATACCATACAATGTTTAAGGTCATGTTTTGCTAATTATGGTATTCCTGACACAATTGTATCTGAAAATGCAACTTGTTTTATGTCTAGGGAGGCTCAGAATTTCATTCAGAAAAATGGTGTTTGACATGATTCAGGAGCTCCATATAATCCAAGCACCAATGGGCTTGCAGAACGGGCTGTACGAATATTCAAAACTAACTTTAAAAAGTTTGATTGTAATTTGCCTGTAAAAACAAGAATTGCTAAATTTTTGTATACGTATAGATGTTCAGTACAGTCTTCTACTGGCTGCTCCCCAGCTGAATTATTATCTGGAAGGAAATTTAAGGGTCCACTAGATGTTATAATGCCTAAACAAGGAGATGAGTTTTACGTTCATGAGTCTAAATTCAGAGTTGGTGATATAGTATATGCCAGGAATTTTGGAAAAGGACCAGAATGGGTGGAAGCTAAGATTATCAAAGTTCTTGGTGAAAGAAATTATTTGGTATCTTTAGATGTTAATGGTATTTTGACTTGGAAGCATCGCCTATCACAGTTATTTGAGAGAAAAATGTATACTTCTAGAGTAACTGATGAACAGTCACCATTAAAAGATACAATAATTCCGTATGTTCCTGTAGTTTCCTCTCCACGTAATGCACAAGGATTAGAAGAGACAAATAACCCTATTGAGAACTCGAGTATCATTTGTGATCCCAATGTAGAAGTAGTAGGGTCAGAGAACAGTAATTGTGATACTGGTGCCCTTGTAAGGAAATCTACCAGAATAAGTAAGAAACCTAGGAGACTTATTGAACAAGTTTATTTTTTCTTTTTTTGTTAACCTAAGGGGGGAGGAGTGTAATGTATTGAGAAACACTACTCTCTCATTCTATTGTGTTGATCTGATGCTATGGTGTTGAACCTTGTGGAGTCGTTGTTGCGCTGTCTCCCGCCATCAACAAACTGTGACGCTAGCAGCAACATGGATCTGCATACTTATAATTGAGATACCACAATAAAGCAAGTGAATTACCAACCCGTCTTCTTAGATCCCAAGTATTGAGAGACGAGGACGTCTCAAAATACTTTAAAAAAACAAGTGGGAGAGAAATTAGATAGAATAGTGTGCCTGAGTGAACCCTCAAGCAAGAGAACTCTAACCAAAGACAGTGGAAGACCATGGTACAGAGGCTATGGCACTACCCAAGACTAGAGAGCAATGGTCTGAATTTGGAGAGTCCTTCTTCTGCAAGGGTTAACCACCCGCTGGCTAGTTAGTGGGGAGGGGTAGCTACCCCTCTCACTCACACGCCTTAGTTGAGAACCCACTTTGCTTGGAGGTAGGACTTCAAGGAGGAGTGGAGCTGGCAGGCCAATCTTTATAAATCGCTACACATATGTATCGTGAGGAAAAATACAAATTACAGTACTTCAGAATTTGACATTTGTTCTGTCACTAAATACAAACCAATGCTATTTATTGGGGATGACTTACCCTTTAGGAGGGTGGAAGTCCTTGCCAATGTGGCTTTTGGGTTTGACCCGGGGTTTCCCCTTTATGTGTTTTGGCCATAATTGGTGGAAGCCCTATACCTCGTTTAAACCGTGCGATGCATGGTCCGCGGCCTACACAAGCTGTGTGCTCGTGATACTAGCAATCTGACTGTCAAGGTAAAGAGTTCTTCTGAGTCATAGGCATCTACTGAGGTCACCAAGCCAATACCCAATACCTCCCTTGTTAGGGTATGGAAACCCAACAGTATTGACACAATGCCAGGTTACGCAAGGGAACAATGGTTTACCTGCAATTGGTTGAGAGGGGAAGATGAAGAAAAGAAGGAGCTAGTCATTCTTAATCATTCATTCAGACTAATTCTGGGTAACCTTTGCCCTCAACCCTCTGCTATTTGTCCATTAAGGAGCTTCAGGTGTTAAACCAGTTGTTGTGCAACCACCAAAGGGCCAATGGGAAAAGTTACCATGTTACTGTGGGTTAAGTCTTGCAGGTAGTGGGTGGTGAAGGTCGTCTGACGCTTCCACATACCCGCTTATAGTAACTGCGCCAGAGTATTTTTATTTGAATGCCAGGGACGTAGCAATGCCCCAACATCATGAACTCTGGGTCAACGTGTCGGAGGAGGATTGGGATTCAGTGCCAGGTCAATGACCTTGCAAATCCAAGCAGAGATGGTGTTCATGATCATCCTCTTGACCTTCCCCATGCTGACGAAAAGTGCTGGCATGCTGGCATTCGAGGGCAAGCTATTGATGTCCTTTTGAGGTAATACCTCAAACTCCTTTCTAGGGACAGTAACAGATGATCTGGGTCGTCGGTTAGAGAACGGAGACTCTTTATCTGGAAGGAATCGAATCTAGGATCCGCTAGCCCCTGAATTCTGAGTCTTAGCAATAAACTCAGGGACGAAGTTGAGAATAACCTCTCCCCATCCCATTGAATGGGCGATGTCATACGAGAGACCATGGAGTTCACCAACTCTTTTGATCGAAGCCATAGAGAGTAGGAACAACGTCTTCAGAGTGAGGTGGCGATCTGTTGCCGTAGGTAATGCTTCATAGGGGGAACCCTTCAGAAACTGAAAGACCCGAACCACGTTTAAAGATAGAAGTCTAACTTCTGACTGGGGACCGATAAGTTCATAATTTCGAATGAGAAAAGAAAGTTCCATTGAAGAGGAAATATCTACTTTCAGCTTAAAGGCACACTAAAGGCTGAGAAGTAACCTTTTACTGCCAAAAAAGAGAGAGGCATTTCCTCCAACAGGTGCACAAGGAACTCCGCTATTGTTGGATTAGTGGCATGCTGATGATCGTCGCAGATGTCCAGACATACGTTTCGAAACTTGTTGCGAAAATTCTCTGAGTGAGGAGGTGCTGGATAGCCTCCAGGCATGAAGTCATAGCTTCGCTTCGTAGAAGATGTTGGCATGTGGCTGTTTGAGTAGATCGTGTCGTGGAGGGAGTTCTCTTGGGAGCTCTGTTAGGAGCTGCGGAAGGTCTGAGAATCATTCTGGGTGATGTCATAGCAGAGCTATGAGGGTCATCGGGAGGTTGACCAATGTTTTGGTCTCGGCGAGTACTTTTCTCATCACAGAGAACGGGGGAAAGGTGTAAACGATGTTGTCCCACCATTGTTGGAATGCATCCTGCCAGAGAGCCCTGGGGTCCGGGACTGGGGAGGATTACAGTGGGAGCCTGAAATTCAGGAACGTCGCGAACCGGTCCACAGTCAGGGAACCTCACAAAGTCAGGACTTTGTTGGCTATTAGATGATTCAAAGATCACTCGGAGCCCACTATCTGAGTCTCCCTGTTCAGGTTGTCAACAAACATTCTTTTTTCCCAGAATGAATCGGGCTGATAGTATCACCGAGTTGTCTTCTGCCCATCTCAGGATCTCTGGTGCCAGATGAGATAGGGGCTGCAAAAAGGTACTGTCTTGTTTGTTGATGTAAGCCACTAATGTAGTGTTGTAGCACATCAACAATGCTGAGTCACCCACCAAGAACTGTTGGAACTGTTGAAGGGCCAGAAAGGCTGCCTTCATCTCTAAGAGATTTATGTGCTGGTACCCTCCGAACTCTGATTATAGGCCTGAGGATGTGTGGTGCAGCATGTAGGCACCCCAACCTTCTTTTGATGCATCTGGAAAGGGCATCAATTCCAGGGGGGAGGACGATAGTCGACGACCTTGAGCAGATTCTCATTTGCCACCCACCATCTGAGGTCCATCTGTTCTTCCAATCACATAGAAACTAGTATGTCCGGAGAATCGTTGGCCTTATACCGGTTAGACTTCAGCCGCCATTGGAGAGATCACATCCTGAGGTGATAATAGGACCAGGGACCAGGGATAATAGGTGCCCAAGGAGACACAAACACCTCTAGGTTGGGCATTCTTCACGTCTGAGGAATGGTCTTGCAATCTTCCTCAGCCTCACTACCCTGTCGTTTGATGAGAAGATTCTGAAGATCGGTGTCTATGATCATACTCGAGTATACCAGTCGTTGAGAGGGAAACAGAGATGACTTCTCAAGGTTTACCATGATCCCCAGATTTTGGCGAAGCCTCAGAAGTTTGTCTCGATGTTGAAGAAAGGTTGCCACCAAGTCTGCTAGAATTAGCCAGTCATCCAGATATAATAGGAGACGTATGCTGATACTGTGAACCCAAAATGACACTAGGGTGAATACTCTGCTGTCTCCATGCTGAACAGAGTTTGTTTGACAAACTTGTTCAGAGATGAGAGGTCAATGACTGGTCTCCAGCCTCCAGATGTCTTTTCCACAGGAAAGAGTCAACTGAAGAAGCCTAGGGAGCAGTTGAGGACCTCTTGGAGAGCGCCCTTCTCCAACATGGTCTGGACTTCGGCCTGGAGGACCAGCTCCTTAGTGGATCCCTTCGCATAAGAGCTCGATGGAACTGGAGCCTTGGTCAGTGGAGAGAGAGATTGAGTAAACAGGACGCAATACCCTGAATGAATCACAGAGACTGCCCATGGCTCGGCAACGAGCTGCATCCACCTCTGCCAGCAGCAATGCAAGCATCACCCCACTGGTGGACAACTGGGAGGATTGCCATTCCTAGCTGTTGCATCCTCCGCCGCCTCCTCTAGAATTTTTCCCCCTATGCGAGGACTTGGA
The DNA here is from genome assembly GCF_036898095.1 of Palaemon carinicauda. Lineage (NCBI taxonomy): Eukaryota > Metazoa > Arthropoda > Malacostraca > Decapoda > Palaemonidae > Palaemon > Palaemon carinicauda. Next base: position 93,515,199 of record NC_090735.1, on the reverse strand, counting down.
GCCCTTCCTCTCATTGGCAGGAAAGGGCTTCTCAGGCACCTTTGCTGGAGCCAATGTAGCTACTGCCCTGTTTGTAGGCGGTTTTGGCTGTTGTTTCTTCTGCGGAGGTGGTGGTCTTTAGGGCCGAGATGTCAAAGCCCTATGGAGAAGAAAGTCCTGGTTGGACTTCCTCCATCTATCAGCAGCCTGCTCAACATCTTCCGGGATGAACAGGGAGAAACCCTCCAGAGATGAGTTTCTCAGTCTCATGACCTCGTTGTGTGGGACTTGATGATGGAACCTTTCTACTATCGAGTCCCTTCTCGCAGGATCGGGTTTGCCCACAAGTCCACAACTTGGAGGGTGAGGAACTCCATGGTTCAAGTTCCTGATAGCAGAAAGGTTTCTATCACCTTCCTTGAGCATTCCTTGGACCAGTACTCGGTCTGCATAAGTTAGCGGAGGGGGGAGCAGGGCAGGTTAACCCTCCCGCACACACCAGCACTAATGCTTAATAATTTTCTTTTTGAGCAGTGGCTGACAGGAACCCCTCAGAGTGACTTTTCACAGGACCGTGAGGTCTCAGGAACAAGTTTTTGTTTTGTTCCAGAGGTTTTACGGGGCAAGGTCTAAAAAATATTCTATAGACCTGGTTACAGGGTGCTGTGCCTCTACCCGGGTTTGCCTGAAGGAAGAGATGCAATCTGTACAACCGGGAGGTTCACCTCCAAGTGTTGCGCAGTCCGACCTTCCAAGAGGAACGATGCAACACCCTTCTGAGTGGCAGCTCCCTCGTCTGTGAGGCGATGCGCCATTGGAAGAAGGAGTTGATCGATCCTTTCTTTTGCAAAAAGGGAGATCTTCTCTAACAACTTTCTGAGCGGCAGCTCCCTCGTCCACGAGGCGATGTACTGTCGGAAGGAGGATTTGATCGATCCTCTCTTTTGCGAGAGGAGAGATCTTCTCTGACACCCTTCTGAGAAGCTCCCTCTCCCTCGTCCACAAGGCGATGTGCCATCAGAAGGAGGAGTTGATCGATCCTCTCTTTTGCAAGAGGAGAGATCTTCTCCAACACCTTCTGAGCGGCAGCTCCCTTGTCCGCAAGGTGATGCACCTTCGGAAGTTGATTGATTCTCTCTTGAGAGAGGAGAGATCTCCAATATTCCCTTCTGAGCGGCAGCTCCCTTGTATGCAAGGCAATGCGCCATCTGGAGAAAGAGGTGTTCAATGATCTTCTTGCCGAAAGGTATTGGACTTGCGGTGGAACTTGGATTCGTCCATGCCCCGTCCTTGCTCTTCGGAACTTGTCGACAATTGAGTTAGGTGATTGCTTACAATTCCTACTCATCGCCACCGTACCCTCAAAGTACGAAACGGATCTCGTTACATTTTTCCCCTGAGATATTTGCCGCAGATGTGGACGACTGCCGGCCGCTTGCGGCTGGCTACTTTCCCACCGATGAGTCTCGTAAGCCTTAACACTTCGGGGTTAGACACATCGTGCCTTTGAGTTTTGTGGGGCCAAGCTCTTTGGGAACTGCGTCTCATAGTTTCTAACTTTAACGAGGAAGAAACTGCTGATCTTCAAGTCCAACACCGCATTTTTATTACCCTTTCGAGGGGATGACGTAAGGTTACTCAGCCCCCCTTTTTGGGTTTAGAAGTACTTAGAGGAGATGCTAGGGCAATGAGCTAGGATTTGAATGCTGGACATATGTAGCCAAAATTAATCAATTTATTTTTCCGTTGTATTCCTCTTTGCCAATTGTATTAAATCTTCAATTTTGTTAATTACTTCAGTTTATTTTGTATTCATTATAAAAGGTTATGGAAAGACGAGAGCTTGACAACAGATGTATTCTCTAGCTCACTGAGGTAGACACTGATTTTAAATTCACCGGCCCAACCACCGTAGGTATGATGTAATGAAGGCGTCACTACAATAACAGAAAATGGAGTTGATTATAACTTAAGCTCTACTAAAGTAATATACAACACTAAGATATGAGAGACACAGTTGACAGCGTGAATGAGAATGGGGAGATACAACAAGGGAAGAAGCTGGAAGAGGATATTACGATGGGCAGCCAATCATCTGACGGGAAACATCCACTCGTGCTCTCATTCGTCAATACACCGGGAACCAATCATGTGCCTTGTCTGAATGGCCATGGGTATGTGCAAAGGCTCTCAGAGAACTTCTCTCTTTGTATGGCATCCTGGGAACCCGTTACTCTCGCTCATCACAAAGAAACAAGGTTGCTTTCCGCAATACGGCTGCTGATACGGCAGTATTTTGAATTTTTATTTTTCGATTATTTTTGAAAAATCAGCGATGCATAAATACAAACCTATTATGCATACCAATCATACTTTCATCAAGGGAAATAGTCTGTTAAAGATTGTAATGATCGTTTAATATGACAAATTTGGAAGTAATTTATATTTTTCCTAGCAATAAAAACCTGGAGCCCTTTACTGAGGTGTATTATTTCGGTGATGCTTGAACCAGCCGATAAGCTTTTTGTCAGGGTGTAAGTACCCACCATTAGTTAGCGGAGGGGGGAGTGTGGTAGGTTAACCCTTCCGCTCATACCAGCACTAGCAACTAACCATCTGTTTTGTAATTGTGCCAGGACTTTCAGGGGGTTGGTGTTGGAGGGTCAGTATATGTAAAGAGCTCCAAGTTTGTATTGCTATGAAAAATACAAATTACTTCCAAATCTGTCATTTGTTCCAGTGCAAAATACAAACCTTCCGCTCTTTACTGAGGAGACTTGCCTTTAGGTGGGTGGAAGTCCAAAACCAACTGGCTGGCAACTGTCCCAGGACGGCCTCTACATAGTGATACTTTGAGGGAACCTACACCACGTTATCCTTGCAGGATAACAGCCTGGGCAATCATTGCTGGATAATGAGGAATTGATCTGTTGGAACATACATCGTAGCTATTCGGGCCGTGCCCTTTACTGATGTATATATCTTCCCACCTCCCGCTGACAGGAGGACTGGGACATAACACATATATACACATAAGTGCAGTTGTCCAAAGAGCGTGAAACTCACCCACAGAAGAACGAGGTCTGCTGTGCAAGGTTCCCCAAATACTGCACCCCAAGAGAGGGGAAGATGAAGTGGGAAGTGGCCAGTCACTGCCATATTTATCCTAGACTTACTCCGTGGGTAACCTCCACCCTCGAACTTTTGATACTTGTCCCACAAGGGAGCTAAGGTGTTTATATCACGTTATGAGCAACCGTCACAGTACCTATTTAGAATGTGTCTAGGCTCCTGTGGGTTATGTTTTGCAGGTAACGGGAGGTGAACATTATTTGATGTTACCACCTGCCTGCTTGCAGTACCTGCTGAACAGAAAAATTCATTTGGAATGCCAGGGAAGTACTTACTCCCCTGACATCATGGGCACGGGGACGTCTACCTATCGTCGAGGTGTTTGAGGCCTGCGCCCTTTCTATTACTCGCCTGATCCAAGAGATAAAGTTCTTCGTTATTCTCCTTTAAGTCTTCCCCGTGCTGACGAAGAGCTTGATGATCTAGGGTTGAATCCTTCTCCTCCTTATGAGATATAACCTCATTGTACTTACAAGGCATAGTAACAGTCAATCAGTATTGCATGTTACTGACTGGAGACTCCCAATCCGAAAGGGCCCGAATCTAAGATTCGCTAGAGACGGAGTTTGAGACTGCAACAAACTCAGGGATGAAAATGAGTGTGACTTGCCACCCATCTCCCTGAATGGGAGATGACATATGAAAGACCATGTAGCTCGCTGACTCTTCCTGCAGAAGTCAGGGCTAAAAGAAAACCGTCTTTATGGTCAAGACCTTATCCAAGGCTTTACGTAGAGGCTCATAAGGGACTCCTTTCCGAGAACGTAAGACCCTGACAATGTTCCAAGGAGGTGGTCTAACTTTCGACTGAGGGCAGGAACGCTCGAAGTTCCGTATGAGGAGTGACAATTTCATCAAGGAGGAATGTTAACTCGATTCAGTTCAGAGACAATGTTCAAGGCTGAACGAAAGCCTTTCCCCACCAACATCGAGTGAGTTTTCCCCCGAGGTACAGTAAAATCTCCACTACTTATGGAAGACAGGTACATGACCTCCACCACAAAAGACGGACCACTTCACCTGGTACACCCCACACGACTACTCCCAGAGGCAGCTTGCTATGTGCGAATAGTTTCTGGATAGCCTCCAGGTGTGAAGACATAGCAATGGTATCGCTTGATGGAAAATCTTCATGTGTGGTTGTCTGAGTAGCTTGGGAAGTGGAGGGATCTCTCTCAGTGCCTCTATGAGTAGATGCAGAATGTCCGGAAACCATTCTGCATACTGCCACAGCGGAGCTTAGAGGGTCATTACTAGATTTGCAATGCCCTTACCCTGTTCAATAACCTCCTTACTAGGCAGAAGGAAAGGAATGCATGGAGGTCCATATTGTCCCACAGGTGTTTAAAAGCATCCTGCAAGAATGCTTGTGGTACTGGTACTGATGAATAGTACACAGGAAGTTCTGATTTAGGGACGTCGGGGACAGGTCGGATGCCCATTCGGAGCCAACTATCTGTCTCCTCCTGCTCAGATTGTCCACCAGCACGTTCTTCTTGTGCAGGATGAAGCGTGCTGTTAAGGTTACTAAATTCCTTTCTGTCCACCTGAGGATTTTCACAGCTAGCGGGCATAGGTGCTTTAACAAGGTTTCTCCTTGTTTGTGTAAGTGGGACACTACTGTAGTGTTGACGCTCATCAGCACAGCATAATGCCCAGAAAGGAGTTGATGGATGTACTTGAGGGTCAGGTAGGCTGCCTAATTTCCGGAAGGTTACGTGGCACCGCCTTTCAGATTTGGACCAAAGTCCGGATGCTGTCAGGTGTAACAAATGAATCCCTGTTCTTTTAATGCATCTGTGAAGACCAACAAAACCAGGGGAGGAGAGAGATCTACTCCTCTGAGGAGATTGGTATCTAACACCCACCAACTCAGGTCTCTCTTCTGTCTGGATCCCACCAGTACTAGGGTACTCGGAGACTGAATGTGGAGCCAGCCGTGGGGCACTAACTTCTCGAGGGATGTTAGATGCTCCAGCCGTTTTGCCAATGCTGCTAGCAATTTGCCTCTCGAGAGAAAGCTCTGCTGGTAGTTGATCCCCTGACAGAAAGACCTTGCCTAGTATGGTCTTGACTAAAGGTGGAACAGTCTCAGGAAGGTCAAATCTATGAAGGGGAGGCTACCTGTCATCCCTCTTTGCAAGGGGAAGGGTTGGTAAAGCGAGGGTTGGGAAGGTGCGCTGGTTTGCGCACCTCTTCTAGTTTGTCCTGCTGGGAGCAAAGGCTCGCGAGATGAGAGCTCGAACTGCGCACTGGTTTGTGTCCTTTTGCTAATTCTCAAAGGCAACAGATCTACCCGTGCGTGCCTTTTTCAGCTCGCCCAGGTACCCTGATGTAGGACTCGCCTTTATACTGGACCATGCTTCTTGTGTGTGCGGTTCCTGATGGAGAGACTTGCCCAAGAGAGCACTCCATGTAGCAGAAGTGAAGTGCCTCTCTTAGGCAGAAAAGCTTATTCGCCCACCTTGCTCGGTGAATAGGTGCGTAACAACGTGCAAAACTAGTGTGTGTTAATGCCAGAGTAAGATGGACCAGGGTATTTTCCTACAAAATGTCTCCCACAACAGCTTGGTGAGTAGCATTATGCACTCATCCAAGAGGAGGCATTAGTTCATAACCGGCTATCAAGACTGCGGGAGACAGGTTGTACCAGCACCTCTGAAGAAAAATTCCCCCCATCATCGGAAAATGGGAAGGGCTTTGGACTACCTGGTGAACCAATACCCAGTAGGATGTCAACAATACCTCGGGATTGTTCCTATTGGGCCCCCCTAAAGGATAGCAAGTTCCATCGTGTGGAACAAGTGACCTAGCCCTTCCCGTGCAAAGTCATTTTCCTTGGTTCCTCCTGAGGGGTCTAAATATTGCGTAGCAAGTAACATCTCAAGTTGATGTCAAGACGTGCTACAGTTTGCACGCACCTGCTATGAAGGGGGTGGATGTACTCCAACTGCCACCAACGCAATGAGAGTTGGCCAAGTAAACATGTTAAAATCGGTAAACCAGGGTAGCCAGCACTCTTAGAATAAGATTTTATTACAAGAGAATCTCCTTAGTGATCGCATCAGCTTGGTGAGTAGTGTTATGCGGTCCTCCAGGAAGAGGCATCAGTTCATAACAGGCTATTAAGACTGCGGGAGACAGGTTGTACCAGCACCTGTGAGGAAAAATCCACCCTCCCCCCTCGTCAGAAAATGGGAAGAGCTCTGGACTACCTAGTCAACCAATGCCCAGTAGGATGTCAACAATACCTCGGGATTGTCCCTATTGGTTCCCCTAAAGATTAGCAAGTTCCATGGAGTGGAACAAGTGACCTAGACCTTCCAGTGCAAAGCCTCGGTTCCTCCTGAGGGGTCTACAGATTGAGTAGCAAGTAACATCTCAAGTTGATGTCAAGACGTGCAACAGTTTGCACGCACCTGCTATGAAGGGGAGGGATTTACTCCAACTGCCACCAACGCAATGGGAGTTGGCCAAGTAAACATGTTAAAATCGGTAAACCAGGGTAGCCAGTACTCCTTAGAAAAAGATGTTATTACAGAGAATCTCCTTAGTGATTGCTTATGGGCAAGAGACCGTCGGTAATGACCGATGACACACAACTAATTCTGAAAGGTAAGATTGAGACCTATCTCCAATCTATTGTTGGACAGGTAATATATGCATAAGTCCATCTACGGACCAGTAACACAGACCAGGGAGGCCTATGATCATACGGGCGTAGCTCGAATTATTAGTAATGTCCAGAACTCAGTTGGAGAATGTTGATAGATGTTCGTAATTGAGACCTCCTCCTTCCTATGAACAATGAAAACGTTTGTATTTCTTCGTCTCCGATTGGTAAAACTGGAATAAGTTTTGAGTTTTCCTTTTCAGGAAACCAATTCGCTTACGTGAAGTTTCTGGTCTCAGGATTTTTAAAAAACTGAGACCTTCGATTGGAAGTTAGGAAGGAACTGCCAGGGATAAAGAGAGACTGCATATCCGGTATGTCTAATTACGGGAAGGAAAAAGAGTAGTGCATAGCCTGGTTTTCTGTAAGGAATATAGCCATCAACACTAAAGATTTATTAGAACAGGGTTCTAATTGTAAGATGGTCTATACTGTAGTCCTTGCCGGCACCAAGATTGCTTGTCCACATACGTGCAAGTCCGTCTGAGGCTGCGCATGCGTAACCTCTTTGCCTCCGGGTAAATGTTTGACAACGAGTCTGAGGACGAAAACAACACATACAGCTGGTGTAGCAATCATACCTCAGTTGTTTGCATGCAAGCCATGTGGGCGGGACTTGCTAACGTTCACAAAAGTAATGAAAAGCTGACAACATTCATCTGGCCACCTTGTGTACGGAGCATACTATCGTTCATAAACGTAAGCAGAAACTAACAATTTTCCCTTGGGACTATCACAAGCCTGTTGTGCTAGCGCTCTGAAGAACTCTCCATTTCATTGGGCAACAAAGCCAAAGAAAATAACCCAGATGGATTATATTTCGCAAAACTCGGTTTCTAACAAGAACTTGTTGTGTCCAGGGACACACTGACTCATACGGCTGACACAAGCCATCAGTAGTAAACCGTATTTGTGGCAATAACCCTAAGGTTTTGTCTTGGGGAGAGCGCATGCACCATAGGAGTTTCGTTTCAGATTATTATAGAGTTTTTACGTACGTCTGTAATTAAGTAAAACTTCTCAGGCCCGAGAGATAACCATGCAGAAACGAAGTCTTGCATGAAGGCTTTGTTGTCCCAGAATGCATAGAACATAAACACTAGGCAGGTTCGTATAAGGTTGCCTACGAACGCTGGCAAGTGCTCGATAACGCTAGAGAGAATCAGTGATTGCCATCTGATACTACCAAATGCTGGCAAGGGTCCACAAAGTGCTGGTAATCACCTACAAACGCCAGCAAGAATTGGTAAACGAGACTTATAAACCACCAGCAACCTCCTTACCGGCTAGATCCGGTAGCGTACGCTACTCTTGCTACTCTAGCTATGGTATGGAGGGTTTCCCAATCTCGTCTCAGGTACCAAAGCTTGGGTGTCGCAAACCCTCACAGCTCAGGAGGCGAGTCTCGCATGAAACGAGAGTCTCGCATGAGGCAAGAATTTCCCTAGCATCTCCTCTAAGTACTTCTAGACCAAAAAAGTGGGGGGGGAGTAACCTTACGTCATCCCCTCGAAAGGGTAAGAAAAAGGCAGTGTTGGACTTGAAGATCAGTGATTTCTTCCTCGTTAAAGTTAGAAACTATGAGGCTCAATTCCCAAAGGGCTTGGCCCCACAAAACTCAAAGGCACGATGTGGCAATAACCCCGAAGAGTTAAGGCCTACGAGACTCATCGATGGGAAAGGAGCCAGCCATTCCACATCTACGGCAAATATCTCAGGGGAAAAATGTAACGAGATCCGTTTCGTACTTTGAGGGTACGGCAGCGATGAGTAGGAATTGTAAGCAATTACCTAACTCAATTGTAGACAAGTTCCGAAGAGCAAGGACGGGGCATGGACGAATCCAAGTTCCGCCGCGAGTCCAATACCTTTCGGCAAGAAGATCAATCAACACCTCTTTCTCCAGATGGCGCATCGCCTTGAATACGAGGGAGCTGCCGCTCAAAAGTGAATATTGGAGAAGATCTCTCCTCTCACAAGTGAGAATCAATCAACTCCTTCCGAAGGTGCATCTACTCGCGGACGAGGGAGCTGCCGCTCAGAAGGTGTTGGAGAAGATCTCTCCTCTTGCAAAAGAGAGGATCGATCAACTCCTACTTCTGATGGCACATCGCCTTGCAGATGAGGGAGCTGCTCAGAAGGGTGTCAGAGAAGATCTCTCCTCTCGCAAAAGAGAGGATCAATCAACTCCTCCTTCTGAATGCACATTGCCATGCGGATGAGGGAGCTGATAAGAAGGTGTTGGAAAAGATCTCTCCTCTCGCAAAAGGGAGGATCGATCAACTCCTCTTTCCGATGGTACATCGGCTCGTGGACGAGGGAGCTGCCGCTCAGAAAGGTGTTAGAAAAGATATCTCTTCTCGCAAAAGAGAGGATCGATCAACCCCTCCTTCCGATGGCGCATCCCCTCACGGATGAGGGAGCTGCCACTCGGAAGGGTGTTGCATTGTCCTTCCTCGGAAGGTCGGACTGCGCAACACTTGGAGGTGAACCTCCCGGTTGTACAGATTGCATCTCCTCCCTGAGGCGAACCCGGGTAGAGGCACAGCACCCTGTAACCAGGTCTATAGAATATTTTTTAGACCTTGCCCAGTAAAACCTCTGGAACGAAACAAAAACTTGTTCCTGAGAAAAGTCACTCTGAGGAGTTCCTCTCAGCCACTGCTCATGGCCCCCCGCCAAAGCAGAGCAAATTTAGGGTGAGCAGCAGAGATAGAGGCCAAAGGCCTCTTGCTACCTTCCTCGCACAGGAAACTGTATAAGGAAAGCAGCTCAAAAAGAAAATTATTAAGCATTAGGCCAGTTGCCTTTAACCCTGACCGGTTAAAAGGGGTTGACTGGAGAGAAAGACTACGTCTTTACACTACAGAGACGGTCAGTCGCTAGTGCTGGTGTGAGCGGGAGGGTTAACCTACCCTGCTCCCCCCCTCCGCTAACTAACGGTGGGTAGTTACACCCCGACAAAAAGCTTATTGGCTGGTTTCAGCTTTGCCGAAATAATATTCCTCAGTAAAGAGCGGGATGTTTGTATTTTGCCCAAGAACAAAATTTATTACAGGATTCTAAAAGAGGACATACTCAAAACCGAGGGTCATGCGATGGGTTACCTCTTGCTTTATTCAAGGTATTATCCTTCAAATGAAGAAAGTGACTAATTAGAAAATATTCATCGTGTAGCATGGTTTCTCAAAAAAAAAACAGAATTCTAGTTGAACTATAAGTTCTTCAAAAATCTTTGATATCCTGCACTTTTATCAATCCCATGAGCAAACTAAGAGCTAAAAGCTTTTACATTCTTTCACGAGTTACTGGTTTCCCTCTTCTTTATTTGCTTTGTGGATGGTCTCTCACCCACTCTTCCTTACTAGCTAAAAATCTGTCTGTATATATGTTAGTTTCCCAAACAAAAACATATATAATATCAGTTACAAATAAAGAAGAGTATTCAATAGGCTTTGAAATATGGTTAAGAATCCCAAAAGGACCTACATTTCTTTGAGTAAAAATAAAATTACTCTCACAATTAATACCTTCAGGCAGATAGACATGCGCCAGGATGAAGCAGCAGGTTCAATGTCAAGATTGTCATCATAGATATCGCTATAAGTACAGTAATATAATCATCACTATCAAGCTCATTAAGGCTGTCCAAATCATCAGCAAGGGTTTCTAAATCATTAAGATAATCAATATCACCCATTACAATACAAATTAACTCTTAATTTTGCATAAAATAAGTAATCATTTACCACACCAACAGCAAACATTATCTCGATAAGCCAAACGGCGCCTAGCCACACCGCTAACGGCGCATGCTTAGCACACTCCTATAACATCAAAGTATGAAATTTTTGGCAACTTTACTTTGTAACCGATCACTGATTGGTTACAATAACCTGTGACGCCAATAGAAGGCAGAGCTAAAGCCATAAATATGAGGGAGAAAGGATGGAAAAAAATGCATCCACAATACTGTATAGACACTTGGAAGTTGATAGCAATTAATGCATTCATTATATGGACATGTCGTCCTTCATGGGTTAATAAAGAACTACGGTAAATAATATAAATGCTACATGATGCTTAAAAATTGAACTACCTGGAGAGAGAGAGAGAGAGAGAGAGAGAGAGAGAGAGAGAGAGAGAGAGAGAGAGGAGAGAGAGAGAGAGAGAGAGAGAGGAGAGGAGAGAGAGAGAGAGAGAGAGTTACAAGGATTTTGGATGTCTCAGACTTTTTAGTCCATCCGCAGACTCCGCTTGCTCTTTGATAGAGCAATTTAGTTTAAGCATTTAGAGAGTTTTTACGATCTTGTATAACTTATTCTTGAACTTGTATACCTTGTTACTGTTTACTAAATCCGCTGAAAGCCTATTCCAAGTATTTGCTATTTTGTATGTAAAGAAATTGCCACATTTAGTGTTGTATCTTTTCAATTCCAGTTTGTATCCATTACCTCTGGACTGATTAGTGCTGAGCGTGAATAGATTGTTGCAATCTACATTTAATATTCTTTTAAGAATTTTGAGGTAGGATAGAAGGGTTCAGAAAAAAAGGAAAACAGAAATATGAAAATGTAGAAGAGTTAATAGTGGTTCAGTCCTAGTCTGGGTGCTCAGAGCTGGTCTTACCAGCAAGGTTAAACCTACCGGGTTGGAAAAAAACCTTTCCACCGCTATCACTCACCCTTTCATCGAATCGCACAAACTCTCTCACTTCAACAAAGTACATTGCCATTGAGAGAGAGAGAGAGAGAGAGAGAGAGAGAGAGAGAGAGAGAGAGAGAGAGAGAGAGAGAGAGAGAGAGAGAGAGAGAGAGTTATAAGGATTTAGGATGTCTCAATAACTTTTTAGTCCAACAGCAAAGACCCCATTTGTTCTTAGGAAGGGCGATATAGTTTAAGCATTTAGAGAGTCCTTATGATCTTGTCTAGCTTATTCTTGAACTTGTTAACCGTGTTACTGTTTACTACATCCACTAGAAGTCTATTCCAAGTATTTGTTATTTTGTACAAAAAGAAATTGCCACATTGAGTGGTGTTGTATCTTTTCAATTCCAGTTTGTATCTGTTACCTCTGAACTGATTTTTGCTAAGTGTGAAACGATTGTTGTAATCTTCATTTGTTATTCCGTTATGAATTTTAAATGCATCTATTAACTGTCCCCTTAGTCATTGAGTTTGTAGATCAAATAAGTTCAAAAGTTTTATCCTCTGTCCATGAGAGAGAGAGAGAGAGAGAGAGAGAGAGAGAGAGAGAGAGAGGAGAGAGAGGAGAGGAGAGAGAGAGAGAGAGAGAGAGAGTGTGTCGTGCCTCAGATCAGTTGATTTCATCAGTTGTAACAATCCAATGCATTATCATAATAAACATTCTTTTTGTATTTGAAATAAAGTAAACCATTTCATATTCTGAATCAAATTCATTTACTGTGATGTATTGTATACTTTACCCAGCAGTACATTACAGTACTAATTTACAAAAGAATTATCATTATTATTATCAATTGCCAAGATACAACCCTTGTTGAAAAAGCAGGATGGTATAAGCCCAGGGGCTTCAACAGGGAAAATAGCTCCGTTAGGAAAGGAAACACGGAAAAATAAACAGGCGAAAAATCTATTTTTGGGTGAGATAGCCATGTCGTCCTGATGGAAGGTTCCCTTAACCCTTTTACCCCCAAAGGACGTACTGGTACGTTTCACAAAAGCTATCCCTTTACCCCCATGGACGTACCAGTACGTCCTTGCAAAAAAATGCTATAAAATTTTTTTTTTCATATTTTTGATAATTTTTTGAAAAAATTCAGGTATTTTCCAAGAGAATGAGACCAACCTGACCTCTCTATGACAAAATTAAGGCTGTTAGAGCAATTTAAAAAAAAATATACTGCAAAATGTGCTAGGAAAAAATAACCCCTTGGGGGTTAAGGGTTGGAAATTTCCAAATAGCCTGGGGGTTAAAGGGTTAAGTAGCTTCCTAGGGTATATTTGACTAAATTGATATTCCAAGAGAATTTACCTTAAGGTCTCTAGAATTCTAACTCCTGGCGCGAATATCCCTGAAGTTTCCTTTTAGGGATACAGTATCACATAATATCAGAGGACGTATTCTTGACACGCCACATAGCAATCTTCATCCCGAATAGCGTTTACGCTTCGAGGGGGAAAGTGGCAAAAAAACGAAGGGGAGCTGTTAATAAGGTACCCTTCCTCTGTTAATATTAGAGCATCTAAATGGCACCATCATCCCGCCATGTTTATTCCTTGTAGCGTTGAGCAAGGTGCTACAGATACAGTAGATTCCGGAGGGATCTGCCAAGGCCTTTTCATAAAACGGAGGGTGGGTCCATCAGGGCAACAAGGCTATCTCACCCAAAAAAAGATTTTTCGCTTCGCTCAAAATCCGTTTTTTGGGCTCAGGCCATGTCGTTCTGATGGAAGGTTACCAGAGCATTAATGTATCTGTGGATTTTCTATTGTGCCTTAACCTCAAGACAATATTTCCTTAGTTACTCAGACCTTAGAGACATATGACGTTACCGTTACACGTCATCACTTCTAATCATGAACTATGTTAGTGGTTCCTGCCCCCTACAGGGAAGAGTCAACCCAGACTCAGGAAAAAGTATCGAGGTTTGCATATTCCATAAGAACAAATCTAGCAACAAAAGGTATACAGGTCTCATTATATACCCAATCAGTCGAAGTTTGTATTCCCAATACGAACAAATGTTTATAGCATCCAAGGCATACTGGGTTGGCTGTATGCAAAGACACAGGTTTGTATCCATGTAGAAACATGATATTTTCATAGTAAAATAAATTTTTAAATATACTTACCCGCTGGTTATATAAATATAGCTTTAGTCTCTGAAGTCCCGGCAGAAATTCAAAACTCGCGGCAATCACAGATTGAGTAGCCAGGTGTAACACCTGTGAGCCCTCTGGCGAAGGTAGTAGAACCATTCCAATATTCCTCAGATTTTCCATGCCCAAAAAATGTCTCTAGAGGGGAGGAGGGAGGGAATTGAATTTATATAACCAGCGGGTAAGTATGTTTAAAAAAAAATTTTCTGGGCTCTGACCTGTGCCGCCCAGTGAAATGCTCCTTTAGCATCATTTCTAAGGTATATAACTGCTAAATAATACCAGAGAAAAAATTGCATAGGAATGCTAGGTGTGAACCCAGCTCGCTCACCTGAAAGGTGTCGGTATAAGTAATACGGGCGTGAAAATCACATGCAGAGGTCTCGTAACAATTAGATATCTCCTCGTCAATATCCCCCAAATCAAGAGGAGCCGTCCCAAGTCCACCACAGACCGTCGCTACCCACAATCCTACCCACGCCAATGACGTCACTCCTCATTTAGCATCACTCTTGTTAAGTGCTGTGATTTTCGCTGTGCCCTTTTCTTGGATTTTACGCTTTTCCTGCTTATCATGTCGGAATCTCAAGCTTCCTCATCGAAGTTAAGTACCAGACTTATGTTTTCTGAGCTTTCGGAGGTAGCATTTTCCTTACTTTTAGTGTTATTCATGTTTATTGGTTTCGCTATTGTTATCGGCCCCGCGTCGCGGCGGCCATTTTAGTTCTTGCTACCTCCTTCCGTTCCTAACGATTTACATTTGGTTTTCCATACTATTTGTTATTCGTTTTGAACTTGCGCTCTTACCGATGATCGAGCAGTTACTATTATTATTATTTTCACCATGGTTATCCCATAGAGGATTTTCATGCTGTGTTTAGTTATGGCGGCGTCCTTCTCGGTCAATACCGTGGAGACACCTTGTGCTGATATTTTATGATTAGTTCTCTTTCCACAATTCCAAGGAATCGCTGTTATTTTAGAGTTTAGTCTTTATCTGATGGGGACTCTCGATCGGCAGCGTTTATGTTTTATTTACCATTCGGCTTGTTCCGTTCGGTGTTATGTTGGCACCCCTGTCCAGCCCTGGTCCTCCCCGTACTGGCAGGCGTGCCCTTGCTCTGTTGTTTTCACTGCCTTTCTTGCGTCCCCCTCTCTCTCTCTCTCCATGAGAGGATTCTCATTTATTGTATCAGCTTCTTGCATGCCTTAACCTAAGTATTTTATTCCGTGTTGTGTTCATTTGTTATGTTAGTGTCCCGCGATCTGGTCGGACAGGTTGGTACTCCTGTCCTTGCTCAGCCTCTCGCGATCGCCATATCCACCTACGGCTCTTGGCTCCTCCCACTCCCTGATCTCGAGTATGCCTCCCCATACATCTCTTTCCCTCTGTGACTCCTCCCACTACTTGAGCCTGAGTATGCCGACGCATACACCCCATCCCCCCTGGGGATACCTGCCATCTCTTTGAGACCTGGAGTTAGCTGTTCGGGTTCTCGGCCGATCCCTCTCGTCCGTTTTCTCCGACCTCTCCCCCCCCCATCCCTCGCCAGGATACCGTTTGACTCCTTGCCTTAGCCGAGCCTCGATCTGTTTCACTTGCGAGTTCTTCACTTCCTTCCGCCTCAGCCGGATTCCCGCCCTCTTCGATTAGCCATCGGGAGAGTGGGAATTTTGGTCGTTTCTTTGGTTGTGAGCTCTCTGATCGCACCCCATGGGGGTTATATTGATATTGTTATAGTTTTATTGAGAGTTTATTACTTAAGGTTTCTTTTGTAGGGAGTCCCCCCCCCCACCCCGGTAGGCCCGGTGCTGGTCTCCCTCTTTCAGTTGTCTCTCCGGAGCCAACGGAATCTTGCTATTCTAACCTTATATTTTTACGTGTTCACTCTCTTTGCCTAAGGGATCTTATCTCCCTTACCCTTATCCAGAATGATCTTACCTTACGCGGAATTCCCTTACTGTTTATTATTAAGTTAATCATTACTAAGGTTAATTCTAATTATAATTATAAGTTAACTTAATTAATCTCTTCTCCCGGCCCCGCCGGGAGAACATTATATAGTATCCTAACGCTAACGTTCCTTATCGTTTAGTTTGGTCCCGGCACACCCGGGATCCCGTAGGATACCGAATTACGTATGATACTTATGTATCCCTTTTATTACAGGCGGTTCGCTGTATGATGACAGCCTGTACGGCCGTTCTTCAGCAGGCTTGTAGACATGACGTGTGTAGGTAACATGCCCACTGTTCGGTCCACGTCGGCGACTTAACTGTCTGGCATCCCGACAACTGTGTGGTCTGCTACGACCTCGTCTCCACCCTCACTTCGGACTCAGTAAGTGTTCCTACCGTTATTATACATTATAGTTTCTTAAACTAATTTCGGAATTTACCTGCTTTTCGGTTAAATTCTAATTTTAATTAATCATAGGAGACTCCGACTACGCACGCGTTCGGTCTTTTCACCTTCTCGGTGTTCCCTACCTCTCCTTCCTTAGTAACGGTATCTTCTTTTTCAGAGTTCACAGTCCGAAAAGTCTACAGCCTTGGCCCGCCTCAAGGTATGGGTCGGCGGGTTCGCCCGCAACGTCAAAGCCCGGCACCCCTACGTTCTCTCTGAGTAGATGTGCAACCTCCTTTACCCGAACGCCAAACATTCGGCGGCGGTTCCTAAGGAATTGGCGGATCCTATCATCGCCGGGATCACTGAACAACTCCTCTCCGAAGACCCCGGTGTTCCTGGAGAAACCATCACCAGTGACGTGGCCGCCATGAATTTGGACGTCGAACCCATGGCTTTGGATGAGCCAGACCCAGGTAGGCCTGTAAGTGAGGCAAGTGTGTCCCGGTCTAAGATTCCTGTCCTTAGTCCGACTTTCTCTACTTCATCTACTTCTTCCTTTCAGGGGTTCTCTGGACGTCATCCCACTGATACCAGCAACCCTTCTGTGTTGCCGAAAGTTAAGTCCGTCCGTAAACCTCTGACTAAGACCCACAGGTCTTCCGGTACGACGAAACATCCCAAGACCCCTAGGTCTTCGTCATCACGGGTTTCGTCTTCTAGGGTCCCTGAGGACCCAGTCACACCTACTCCTCCCATCCCGGAGTCGAGAATGACACCCGGCTCGCAACCCACGCAGCCGGCGGTAAGCGCCCCGGCACCTTCTTTTGACGCGTCAGCTTTTTCCGACACCTTGGAACGCCTTGGAACCTTAGTTAACACCCTCGTCTCTAAGGTTCAGAACGAAGTGTCTCTCATTGAAGGTCTCATGCGCTCCGGTCTGCCCCAACAACAGCAGCATGCTATTCCCGACGCCTCGAAACTCCCGGAGTTTGTCAAGAACAACTCGTGGAAGTTAGCAATTCACGCACCCTTTAAGGATGGGATGTTGACCATTGAGGGTTTTGGCACCCGGCAGGTGGAAGATTTTGAGTTCTACCCGCCGGGTTTGCAGTTTCCTTTCCCTGGCTTCGCCCGCCTCACGGAGGAGGCTCTGGTCCGCCTAGACAAGGTCCCTAAGGAGACCGTCATTTACCCAAAAGAACAGGCTCAATCCACTTGGGTTCGGACCCTTAATGAGCTGGAGTGTGTCAACACGATGCTCACTCCTTTTGAGAGTTCATACACAATGTTTGTGGCAGACGAGCGCACCCCTACGCCGTGTGTTACTAAGATCATGGACCTTGCCATGCAGGCTGTCAATGAAGACAAGCCTTTACCGCAACTGCGGGAAACAGACTTGACTTCCCTTGTTTTCCCGGGGGACCATGAGTGCTGGACTGGTGCCCCGGTGACATTCACTGTGGGTAAGCTGAGCCCTGATTGCGCCTCTACTCAATTTAATGAGAGACTCCCTAAGCTCCCGGAGTCCTTGATTCGCCTCGAGTATGAGGCTCGCATGCGCCTGAGTCGCTCGATTAACTCGGCAACCATGGCGGAATTGACTTCTTTCCTCGATGAAGAGGAAAACCTCTTCAAGGTACTTACCAAGTCGTTGCTCCACACCTTGCTGTCAGATGCCTACGACTTCCTAGCAGCTAGGCGCCGCTGCCGCAAACATGTGTTAGCGGAGGCCACTATCAGGCACGAGCCTAACAGACTCATTAAGGCCCCAATCTGGGGTACGGACCTATTCCCAGAAGATCTGGTGAATAGTGTCCTCAGCAAGGCTGCTAGAGTGAATCAGAGCCTCAAGGTGCGTTGGGGTCTAGTCCCTAAACGCAAGTTCGAACCTGTTGCTTCCCAATCTCGCGGCAGGAAGAGACTGAGGCCCTTCCCCTCTTACCTAACCCGGCAGCCCCAGCAGATGGCTCAACTGGTCCCTTTAGCTCAGGGAAACCTCCCTTCCACCTCAAAAGCCCATCACCAACAACAATACGTGTTGGTCCCTCAAAGTCAACTAGCCCCCGCGACCTATGCTTCCCCAGTCTACAACCCCACCTTTGAGACTCCGGGGGCCTCTCATGGATACCAACGTTCCAGAGGCTCTGGCGCAAGGGGCACCTTTCGTGCCAGAGGTGGAAGGATCGCCCCTCGAGGCCGAGGCCTCCGCGGAGGACGAGGAGGTAAATCCTCCACGAATTATTGAAACACCACAGGTAGGGGGAAGATTTTACATTTTCCGGAAGAACTGGACTTTCAGCAGTTGGGCACTCAGTATAATTTCCAAAGGTCTGGGGTGGAGTTGGATAGTAGGGCCCCCTCCACCAGCCAGTTTTTACCAACACCCAACAAAAGAGTTAGCCTCGTTCGCAGATGATCTGCTTCGAAAGAACGCAATCTCAAAGGCACGTCATTTGAAATTTCAAGGTCGCTTATTCAGCGTGCCAGAGAGAGACTCAGACAAAAGAAGAGTAATCCTGGACCTATCCCATCTAAACTCTTACATTCAATGCGACAAGTTTCACATGCTAACCGTCTCTCAGGTACGGACCTTACTTCCCCGTGGGGCCGTCACCACTTCCATCGATCTTACCGATGCCTACTATCATGTTCCAATAGCAAGGCATTTTCGTCCGTACCTAGGCTTCAAGCTAGGCAAGCAAGCATACACCTTCAAAGTAATGCCATTCGGACTAAATATAGCACCCAGAATATTCACCAAACTGGGAGAGACGGTAATACAAGAACTAAGAACCCAAGGAATTCAGGTAGTAGCGTATCTGGACGACTGGCTCGTTCGGTCGAACAATGTCGAAAACTGCCTGACAGCAACAGACAAGGTATTATCATTCCTTCAACACTTGGGGTTCCGGATCAACTTCGCGAAATCTCGCCTAGTTCCGAAGTCGACTTTCCAATGGCTAGGGTTACAATGGGACCTAAAATCCCACACCCTACGCCTTCCATCGGCCAAAAGAAAAGAGATAGCAAGAAACACAAAACGTTTCCTCAAGGACAAATTGACGACCAGAAGGAACCAAGAGAGGATTCTGGGTGCCCTCCAGTTTGCCTCAGTGACAGACATATTACTGAAGGCCAGACTAAAAGACATAAATTGGATTTGGCGTTCCAGGGCGAACAAGAAATATCGAGACAGAAGAGCTCGTCTCCTCCGATCTTGAAGAAAAGACTCCAACCATGGACATTGGCGAAGAATCTGTCAAAATCCGTCCCCTTGCAATATCCACCTCCAAAGTTGGTCATTCACACGGATGCCTCCCTAACAGGCTGGGGGGGATACTCCCAGTTCAAGAAGACCCAAGGTCTTTGGTCACCAGCTTCTCATAAACGTCTTAGAAGCCATGGCAGTGTTCCTTACTCTGAAACGGTTGTCCCCAGTCAGAAACCAACACATCAGATTGGTTCTAGACAGCGAAGTCGTAGTTCGCTGCTTAAACAGAGGAGGCTCGAAATCGGGACACATAAATCATGTGATGTTAGCCATTTTCTCCTTGGCAACGTCCAACAAGTGGCATCTTTCAGCAGTCCATCTGGTTGGAGTAACCAATGTAGTGGCGGACGCTCTGTCCAGAACGACTCCGCTAGAGTCGGAATGGTCCCTGGACCTCAAGTCATTCAAGTGGATTCTATCCCAGGTCCCGGGCCTTCAGGTAGACCTGTTTGCGACAGAGTCCAATCACAAACTAGAGTGCTACGTAGCTCCAAACCTGGACCCCTTAGCCTTCGCCACAAACGCAATGTCACTGGATTAGAACATTTGGGAGAAAATCTATCTATTCCCTCAAATCAACCTATTGATAAAAGTATTGGACAAGCTCAGATCTTTCAAGGGGCAAGTGGCTCTAGTAGCCCCCAACTGGCCCAAGAGCAATTGGTTCACTCTTCTGGTGGAACTGGGTCTCCGCCCCCGGCGGATCCCCAATCCAATACTAACACAGACAGTACAAACTTGCACTGCGTTCACTTCCTCAAACGCTCGGAGTGCCCTAACTTTATGGACTTTATGAAATTCGCGGCCCAAAGAGGCGCAGATATTGACCCTCAAAATACTTTATTTTTAGAATCAATATGACTCGGCAGTCAAGAAACTCGCCCAGTTCTTAAAGGACTCAAAGGTTGAGAGAATGACTATGAACCTCACAGTAACCTTCTTTAGGACTCTATTTAAATCGGGCCCAGCAGCTAGTACTATTACTACCATTAAATCGGCCTTGAAAAAGATTTTTCAGATCGGATTCAATATCGACCTTACGGATTCATACCTCTCTTCCATCCCTAAAGCTTGTGCCAGATTGAAACCATCAACTCGTCCTACTGCAGTTTCCTGGTTTCTGAATGATGTTCTTAAATTAGCTTCTGACACTCCTAATGAATCATGTGCCTATATCCCATTATTACGGAAAACTTTATTCCTAATGAACTTAGCCTCTGGTGCTAGAATTTCGGAGCTTTCAGCCTTGTCTAGAAATCCAGGCCACATTGATTTTCTCCCATCAGGTGAAGTTCTACTCTCCCCTGACAAAATATTCCTAGCAAAGAATGAGGACCCCCAAAACAGATGGTCCCCCTGGAAGATTGTTCCCCTTCCACGGGATGCATCCTTATGTCCAGTTACGACTTTGAAAGCCTAGCTAAATAGAACTTCCACTAAGTCCTCGGGGCCCTTATTTATCAGAGAGAACGGAGGAACCATCACCCTTAAAGGAATTAGACAACATATTCTGTATTTCATCAAACAGGCTAACCCAGAATCATTCCCTCATGTGCATGATATTCGAGCTGTAGCTACTTCTATTAATTACTGTATTTCCATCACATGAAATTTGATGACCTAACGAAATATACAGGCTGGAAGTCCCCATCAGTTTTCAAACGCCACTATTTAAAACCTTTGGAAGCCCTAAAATTTGCTACAGTGGCAGCAGGAAGTGTGGTTCCTCCCGATCATCATGAATCCTAATCACATGTCTTATTTTCCTCTTTTTCTCTTCCCCCTACCTGCCTCACTTATGGTCCCTACAGTGGTTTGATTTATATTTTGGATTGCACCCTTCAGTTGCATCCTTATGTACAGTCCTTATCATTTATGTATATATTTTTGCCCATGTTCACTTATAGTCATTCGAGATTGTTATCTTTATCCTTACAGTAATCCTTAATCCTGGTATTCTCTTTGTTGAGACCTTATTTTGATGCTCATGTTTTTCTCCTATATCCTAGGATTATACATTTACTTTGCATCCCATGTTTTACTTATATTGCTTTTTTTCTTTTTTTGTTACGTACGGAGTTCTCTTTTTCTCGAATACCATGTACTTAGATTTACGTATATTAAATCATGTTTTTGATATGTTTGACTTTAATTTTTCTTTATGATTTAATATTTTGGTTCCAAGTTTGGGACCATTTCTCTGGTACTATTTCACTGGGTGGCACAGGTCAGAGCCCAGAAAAGGGATTTTGACGAAGGAAAAATCTATTTCTGGGCGAGAGACCTGTGCCGCCCAGTGAACCCACCCTCTGCTCGCCCTCCCTGTTGGACCCAAACTTGGGTGCTATGAGGAGTGACGTCATTGGCGTGGGTAGGATTGTGGGTAGCGACGGTCTGTGGTGGACTTGGGATGGCTCCTCTTGATTTGGGGGATATTGACGAGGAGATATCTAATTGGTACGAGACCTCTGCATGTGATTTTCACGCCCGTATT
Organism: Palaemon carinicauda; assembly: GCF_036898095.1. NCBI lineage: Eukaryota > Metazoa > Arthropoda > Malacostraca > Decapoda > Palaemonidae > Palaemon > Palaemon carinicauda. The sequence goes on along the minus strand of NC_090735.1, from coordinate 93,493,436 downwards.
ACTTATACCGACACCTTTCAGGTGAGCGAGCTGGGTTCACACCTAGCATTCCTATGCAATTTTTTCTCTGGTATTATTTAGCAGTTATATACCTTAGAAATGATGCTAAAGAAGCATTTCACTGGGCGGCACAGGTCTCTCGCCCATTAATAGATTTTTCCTTCGTCAAAATCCCTTTTATTATGAAAATATCATTTTTAAACACAAGACTTACCCGCTGGTTATATAAATATAGCTGATTGACACCCTTGGTGGAGGGTCAGAGACAGCCAACATTGTTGGAATTTTACTTATGAGTTAATAAACCTTAAGGGTTCGTACCTGATAAGGAAGCTGATTTCAATGAATACTTTCATTATGTCCGCTTTCCTTATAAGATCCAGCAATCCACCCAGGGGGCTGAAGACCTCTAGGTGCTGTCAAACCGGTGTAAATTTCTCTACGTTGACAGGACCTCCTCCAATACCCTTGTTCCGGGCACTCTCAAGGAACAAATTGACCACCTGACTAAAATCAATAATTGTGGAAGACTGTCGCAATCTCCACGAACAACCATAAAAATACAAAAGTTCCAAGAGAAGAAAAGGGTATTGGGATTGTGGAAAAAACGTAGTGGTGGATCTTTCCCCCACTACTGCACTAGCTGCTACAAATGGTCCCAGAGTGAAGCAAACCTCATAAAGAGTCTGGACACGTTTCAAAATAATGTGAAGCGAACACAGATTTACTCCTCCAAAAGGTTGTGTCCTTAATGCTTTGCAACGATCTATTCTGCTTGAAGGCCACCGAAGTTGTTACAGCTCTAACTTCATGCATCTTGGCTTTTCAAAAACTTGAGGTCTGCCTCACTGCAATGTGCATGAGCCTCTCTTATTAAGAGCCTGATGAAGAATGAAAGTGCATTCTTTGACATCTGTAACGAGGACTTCTAGACCGAGCATCAAAGAGCTTCCGACTTGTCTCGCAACTCTTCCGTACAGTCCAGATAGAACTTCAGGGCTCTTACTGGGCACAGGACTCTCTCCAATTCCTCGCCAATCACATCCGAAAGGTTCGGAATCTCAAAAGCCTTGAACCAAAGTTGAGAAGGGCGTTCGTTCTTGGCGAGAAAGCCTAATTGCAATGAGCAGATAGCTTTGTTATCTCGAAAAAACCAACGTTTAGCTAAAAGCATGAATCCCACTGACTCTCTGAGCTGTCGCCAGACTGACCAAAAATAGAGTCTTCATCGTGAGGTCCTTAAATGAAGCTGAATGCAAGGGCTCAAACCTGTCACTCATAAAGAAGTTCAGGACAATATACAGATTCCAAGCTGGTGAATCCTGGAGCTGTTGCTTTGATGTTTGAAATGATCTGAGAAGTTTCTGTAGGTCTTTAACATTAGAAAAGTCCAAGTTTTTGAGCCATGAATACAGTTGCTAACATACTCTTGTATCCTTTGATGGTAGAGGATGACAAAATTGCGTTTCCTTCGAAGATATATCAGGAAGTCAGTAATCTGAGTTATAGAAGTACTGGACGAGGAAAGAGAGTTGACTCTGCGCACTCTCTAAAAAACCTCATACTTGGATTGGTAAAACTTGATGGTAGAAGTCCTACTTGCTCTTGCAAAAGCTCTAGCTGCTTCCTACGAAAAAACCTCTAGTTCTTGTGAGTTTTACGATAATCTGAAGACAGTTAGATGAAGAGCTTGGAGATTTTGAAGGTACCTTTCCAAGTGGGGTTGTTTGAGTAGATCTACTCTTAATGAAAGACTTCTTGGAGTGTCTTACAATCCATTCCAGTACGTCTGTGAACCACTCTCTGAGGGCCAAAAGAGGGCCACTAGAGTCAATCCGTCCTTTCGTGTGACACAAACTTTTGCATCACTTAGTAATGAATTTGAACGGTGGAAATGCGAACATGTCCATGTCACAAGCTGTTTGACGCTTGACATCGCGTTCTGCTTGATGCTTGACGTCGCGTCCCATTAGATGCTCAACGTCACATCTTGCTGGACGCTCGACGCCATGTCCTACAGGACGCTCAAAGCCACTTTAGCTGGACGCTAGACGTCACGTTAGGTAGACGTTCGATGTCAAGTTAGGTGGACGTTCGATGTCACGTCTGTCCGCTTGACTCCTAGGGTTAAAGTGGCTAAAACACGACATTTAATGGGGGAGTTGTAAAGACGTTCGTCATCAAGAGCCTCTCGACTAGTAGCCTTACGACGCTTGGCGTCCAGGTGTGGAGTTACCTGACGCACAGGGTCCAGGCCTGCTACTCTCTTGTTGTTTGCCGGTTGATAAACTTGCATGACGGAAGAGAGTTTCTGTTGCATATCTTGCAGCATATTGAAATTAGGGTCAACCTGTTGTGGTACAGGAGACGTCACGTCTACCACAAGCTCTCTTTCTACACCGTTTAAAGAACACGCAGAGCGTCCAGAGGACGATAACCAATCTGACGGTGAAGGAGGAGCCTGAACTGAGGTCATGTCAGGCTCAGACAGCTGTCCTGCAACTGGGTGAGTTGGACGTTTCTTGACAGTTGCCGACATCCTTAAAGGACATTTGGTAGGAGAACTTTCTTCAGTAGAATGAAAAAACGCTCATGACTGCTCCCAAGACTACAACCAGAAGCTTGCAGAGTCATGATAGGACGCTGATTGACCGTGTCAACCTTCCTCTTCAGAGGTCTGGAAGCTTGGCGCCAGCCTCGTCTTGGCGCTGCGTCATCCGAAGATGACGAAAAAACTTTTACTTCACCTTTCCTATGATGAAGGTGAGCGTCCTGAAAAGCGTCAAAAGGAATGCTCGAGGAGGCGTCTGCTCGGGAGCTAAAGCCTCTCATTTCCTTTTGTCGTTCGACATTCCTTCTCCCCGGGGTTGGGGAGCTTGGAAGAGGTCTAAGGTCGACATTCCTTGGAAAAGGTCTATGGTTAGAAAGTTCGTGGTTAGAAGAATGACAGGTCCTAGCAGACGCACCACCTATTAGAGGGGTGGTTCTTAGGCCGAAACAAGGAGCCCAAAACTGGACAACTTCCTCCTATACACGAAACTTCAGGAATTGCTTGAAGTTCGGATGGATGAGGATGTGGGAGTAAGCATCCTGGAGGTCTAAAGAGACCATCCAGAGGACCTTTCCTACAGCTGTAAGGACTGATTCCGATGTCTCCATGGAGAACTTTGACTTCTGAACGAAGGAGTTGAGAGCAGTTACATCCAGGACCGGACTATAGCCTCCCTCTCCAAAAAGAGAGACATTTGATGTTGCATAGTCTGTCTCTTTGGTTCCTCTCTGTATTTGGCAGAGAGGTCTATCAGAGTAACTAATAAAAGAGGTTTCACTAGGAAAAAGATTTTGCATCCATCCTTAGTAATAGCACAGACCAAAGGTCTGCTCCTCTCCTCTCCCAGGCTAGCCAGAAGTAGTTAAGTCTGGCTCCTACTGTTGTCTGTGTGGTTTAGAGAAAAAGTATGCAGAAACTTTCTTCCTGATTTAGACACCAAAAACTGTGTCTTTGACCAACTCTTGAGACAGAAGAGAGGAAGAAAAAAGGAGTGGTTTGTACCTCAATTCTGACTTCTGATTCAAAGTTATCCTGCCTCATTGCCTGTATTCCTTAAGAGACTCAGCGATCCACCCAGAGGCTGTAAAAGTCTCTGTGGGGCTGCCACAAGGTCCTCGACCTTAATGTGGCTAGACCTCCACCCTTGCTATCCTGGCATACCTGATAAGGAAGCTGGCTTCATAGGTTTTTATGCCTCATTTACCTGCATTCCTTGAGAGACTCAGCGATCCACCCAGGGGGCTGTAAAAGTCTCTGTGGGTCTGCCAAAAGGTCCTCGACCTTAACGTGGCTGGACCTTCACCCTTGCTATCCTGGAATACCTGATAAAGAAGCTGGCTTCATAGGTTTTTATGCCTCAATTACCTGCATTCCTTGAGAGACTCAGCGATCCCCCCAGGGGGCTGTAAAAGTCTCTGTGGGGCTGCCACAAGGTCCTCGACCTTAACGTGGCTGGACCTCCACCCTTGCTATCCTGGAATACCTGATAAGGAAGCTGGCATCATAGATTTTTATGCCTCATTTACCTGCATTCCTTGAGAGACTCAGCAATCCAACCAGGGGGCTGTAAAAGTCTCTATGGGCTGCCACAAGGTCCTCGATTTTAACGTGGCTAGACCTTCCTGGAATACTTGGATTGCATCCAGTCTCCTATCATCCTCAAAGCTCTATTAGATGATCGAGACAGCACCATCTTAGTAAACAGAGACTCCTTCGACGCCTTCCTTAGCGAAAACTCTGAAGGCAGGACGAGGAGCAGCAGGCACAAAATAATTCGGAGACTCTTCAGAAAAAAACTCTCATGAGTTTCTTAAAGTCAACTGAAGGAAGAAGGATCTTAGGAACCTCTCCTAAGAGAATTCCTCTAAAAAATAAATAAGGGAAAAGAGATCGTCAATCCCTTCCTCCTACAAGTCTCTAAGCGAGGTAGAGATGTCTTGTTTCCTAGGAGTCAACTCCTTAAGGCCTTAAATTCTAGCCTTAATGTTTTTAGGGGTTTAATTCTCGCCCTCCAACAGACACCAAGAGTTAGTCCAAGTGGGTCTTGGTCTGAGAAAATAATATCTTTCCAGTAAATATTTATTACTATATATTTTAATATAGTGCATGGCGTAACAATGTTCCAACGCTAGACGCTCACGGTCATTACGATCGGAACTAAGACGTTCGCGATCTTGACGTTTGGCCCAACCGGTGTAACCACTGATGCTCGACATCACGTCTAACAGCTTGATGCTCGGCGACATGCTTGACCCTCGACGTGAAGTCCAACTGCTGGACTCTTAAATACCATGCAACTGCTTGACGTTCAGCGTCACGTGACTCTCTGAACAATGCCGTTCACGATTAAGACGCTTGCGATCTAGGCGCTCGGAGCTATGCTTGACACGCGGCGTCACGTCCAACTTCTTGACGCTCGACGTCACGTAACTACTCGACGCTCGGCAACATGTCTAACTGATTGACACTCGACGTCAAATCCAACTGCTGGAAGCTTGACGTTATGCAACTGCTTGACGCTCGGCGCCACATGACTTTCGAAACAATGACGCTCGCGATTAAAAACGCTAGCGATTCAGACGCTCGGAACTATACCGTTCGCGTCTAGAACGTTCGCTCATCGAACAAAAGAGACAAAGAAGTTGCACTCAGTTACAAACATCGTGTAAAACTCTTAGAGTAGCGTTAGCAGCTTGCTGTCCAAAGCTCTGACGCTCGGCGTTAGATAACACTTTTACCTCGCCTTTACCACGGCGAGGGCGAGCCTTCTGGGAAGCGTCAACAGGAAGGCTCGAGGGGACGTCTGCTCGAGCGCTAACGCCTCTCGTTTCCTTTCACCGATCGACATTCCTTCTCCCAAGGGTTGGGGAGCTTGGAAGAGGTCTAAGGCTAGGATAACAACAGGTTCGAGCAAACGCACCCTCCACTGACTGATTAAATTCACTGCACTAATTTAGCAATGAAAATTGCACTTTTTAATACTCTTTCACATAAAACCAAAGGAAACACATGTAAGCCTTTTACCTTGTAAAAAGAAAGTACATAAAATGTAATATATTTTTTGGGCTCAAGCCATGTCGTCCTGATGGAGGGTTCCTTCAGTAGCTTCCTATGGGTATATATGACTACAGTAGATATTCCCAGAGAATTAAACTAAAGGTTTCACAGAATTCTAACTTCTGGCGCGAGTACCCATAAGGTTTCCCTTTAGGATATCGTATAATAACAGGGGACGTATGCTTGACACGCCACATAGCTATCTGCACCCCACATAGCGGTTACGCTTCGAGGGGAAATAGTGGCAAGTTATGGGAGGAGCCGTTACAAAGTTCTCCTCCTCCGTTACTGTTTTGGTACTCGGCGACGTCAACATCCGGTTGCCATGTTGGCCGCCATCTTGGATGACGCCGCCGGAGGGCGCCATTATCATTCCTTTACACCAGCGTTTATGACCAGGTGTTTTTCCCAGTTTTTCGCTAAGTGAGCCAGTATATCGCAATCTTCAGCCTCGCCTTCTTCTGGAAAGTTGAGTACCATATTCTTGTATTGTATAAATAAGCTCTAGCTGTAAAGTAACACCTTTTTATCTTAAAATGCCATTATCATTCCTTTACACGCAGCGTTTATGACCAGGTGTTTTTCCCAGTTTTTCGCTAAGTGAGCCAGTATATCGCAATCTTCAGCCTCGCCTTCTTCTGGAAAGTTGAGTACCATATTCTTGTATTGTATAAATAAGCTCTAGCTGTAAAGTAACACCTTCTTATCTTAAAATGCCGTGTTTTGTGGCGGAGCTGTGCCTTGACCGGAGGCATCATGTCGGACGCTGTTGTTCGCCTCGCATGCTTTATTTAGTTAGCCAGAACAACACTACCCGGTCTTATAGCTAATTATCAGCATTAGTTATTTAGTCTTCATTACTAGGAATTAGTTATATTATGCCGATAGTATCCTTTTTCGGCGAGCATAGGTAGCCGATCGTAGGCTAAGGTTCTAGCCTAGCCCCTAGACTTGATAGCCTAGGTGGTTTTTGTTTACTCTCATGCATGATATAATACAGTAAGTGTTCCTAGTTTTAAATTATGAAATATTGTTTTTAGGCATTAATACATATAAGATTCAGTGATTGCACATATGTTTTCGCCTTCGAGGAAGTATACTAAGGGTTTCGGTGATCTTGGTAGGCGACTCCCTTGCCCCTTACCTAACGTAGGGCCGTGTATACTTCCTATCCTCCCCAGTTACCTTACCCAAGGTATCTCCTCCCACTGAAGTAGCCAAGGCTACATCCTAGCCCTCCTTACCTCGAATCGTATTCGAGTAGGGTTAGGCTAGGATTTTCTTTCCCCACTCCTAGCCATAGCACATGAGCTTTGAGTTTGGGACAGAACCTCAGAGTACCTGTCGTTCACCCCCCGCTCCCCCTGTAGGTGAATGAACTCTCCTTTTGGGGCCTTGTTGGTTGGCGAAGGTGGAAGGGCTCTGCCTTTCCCCCTAGTCCACACTTGGTAAGGTTTCGACCCTTTCCTCCCTGTGGCCTAGCGACCTGTCCTACACCTGCCTTCCCTGGTTCGGGACTCGCTTCCCTAGGCTAGGTTAGGCAGGCCAGGGGATTCTGTTTCTTTATAGTTTAGGACAGTACACTAGTGCTGTACCTTCTCTGAACTAACCTACCCTAGGCTGGAGAATGAAGTCTCCTACACCTGTGATAGGGCTGGTTCCGGAACAAAACCAACCACCCCCCACCCTTGGGGCGTTGGTGAAGGCTACGCTTTCCCCCACGCTCTCCCTCAGGACCCTCGCCCCTCCCCCTCTGTCTTTTTGTGTTGGCCTAGCCATCACACCCCTCTACGCCGTCCTACAACTCCACCGTGTGCCGGTGGGTTGTGGGTTCGGCTTGGTCCCTTTGTGGGTGAGTCCGAGCTGCTACGCTTCCTGCATATAGTCGAACTATGGGCTAGCCTAAGTGAATCGGTCTGCCGGCGTGGGACCTCCCTATCTTAGAGTGTTCTTCGGTCCTCCCTTGGGTCGCCACCCGCAATTCCTGCCGACTGCCGGCTCTGTTGTGGCTGGATGAAAGATTGCCCCCCTCTCTTTCATTTGAACACTCCTTCCGGAGGAAGACGAGGTCGGGGTAACGAACTACCCTTCCCTCCCTCTTCCCCTACCCTTTCTCTCTACTTATCAGTGCCGGTCCACTGCCGCTACCCTGCCGGCAACAGCTGCCAGGGTACCCAATCTGTCTAATTGATTGACGCCAGTGCTGGAATACCTTCGCCGGTCGCTTGCCGACTGCCGTAGGCCGCCGACGTGCCAGCAATCTGCCATCATCCAGAAGCTCCTATTCTCTCTGCCACATAGACTGATGACAGGGAGGGGGTGCCCACCTTCGATGGAGATTCGCCGGCGCCCGGTGCATTTCCGGCATGCCTCCACGCTGCCGGTGCCACCTAATCATATTACTTCATTGGACTGTCACCTCTCCCCTGCCGGCCTAGTGCCGGCAGCGACTATTGTATAGCTATATATGATAGCCAGTATATCTATGGTACAGTACTTACCCTAGACAAAAAACTATGATGTATAGTTATGCAGTAAAAATATTTCCAGCATACTCTGTGCATCCATGCGCAGTCCCTTGCCGGGATCCATCTGATTAGGGAGGGATTACTTCTCCCCCCTTTCTTATCCTAAACTGAATGAACTCAGTTTCCCCCCTTCTCACCATGACTAATTCTCCAGAGGAAGCCTAAGCTGTGCTTAATCCATTGTGGATATCTCTTCCATCTCTTAGGCTCTTTAAGAGCCCCTAGAATTAGTCTCGGTGCGGGGTCACGGCAATTGGCTGGGCAGGATGCACATGTATGTGTCTTTTCTGCTTCTTTTCCAGCTTACTATCCTAAGCTTACACAAGAAAAGGAATCTTATATTAAGTTAAATAACTTTAATGCTAATCTAAGATTACTTTAAGTCTTTACAATGGCCGAGGACACTCGAACCCCAGATATGTATATGGTCTTAGCTAAGACCCATCTCGCCACCCTGACAAAAGACTTCTACAGCTTCATCAGGAAGAGCCTGTAGGGAATTCGTGTTTACGTACGCTACCGTCAAACACGAACCCCGGAAACTGATCTCCAACATTTGGGGGAAAAACCTCTTCCCCGATGATCTCATGAAAGAGATCGTAGACAGAGCCGCCACCGAGAACCAGAACCTTCTCAACAAGTGGGGCATGTCTAGAAAGAGGAAATCTTCTCAGGATGAGGGCCCCCAACCTAAGAAGAAGTCTCACAAGCCTAGGCCTCAGCAGCGACAGGCCAAGCGCCAGTTTCCGGCACCTGCTACTCCCCAGTTGGTGGCTTAGCCCCAACAGACCTTTCAGTTGGTCCCTCAGCCAGTGGTGGCCCAGTCTCCAGTCTTTACCCCTGCCTATGAAAGGCAATCCACTACCTTTTGTCCCAAAGGTAGAAGCTCCGGCAGAGACTCCTCTCAACGCCCTTCCAGAGGGAGAGGAGGGAGGGGAGCAGGCGGCCGAGGTGGCAAACCCTCGGGAAACCAGAAGCAATGAAATGCTTCCGGTGGGAGGAAGTCTCCGTCTCTTCCGGGATCGTTGGACCTTCGATCCTTGGGCTCACAGCATCATCAAGAACTGACTAAGGTGGAGCTGGGTATCACCACCTCCAACCTTCCATCAATTCTTCCAACACTCCACCCCCGTCCTGGAAGAATACGTCCAAGAACTCTTGAACAAGAAGGTGATCAAGAGGGTAAAGTCCACCAGGTTCCAGGGAAGACTGTTCTGTGTTCCCAAGAAGGAGTCCGACAAACTCAGAGTCATTCTGGACTTGTCCCCTCTCAACAAGTTCATCGTGAACAACAAATTCAAGATGCTAACTCTTCAGCACATCAGAGCCCTACTCCCCCAAAAGGCATTCACAGTCTCGATAGACTTGGCGGACGCCTACAGGCACATTCCAATGAATCACCCGGCCTCCTCCTACCTAGGATTCAGGCTTCAAAGAAGGCAATACGCCTTCAGAGCCATGCCCTTCAGGCTCAACATAGCTCCAAGGATCTTCACAAAGCTCGCAGAAACGATTGTCCAACAGCTACGCCTTCAAGGCGTCCAGGTGATGGCTTACCTGGACGATTGGCTGGTATGGGCCGCATCCTCAGAAGAATGCTTGCAAGCTTCAAGAAAAGTGACCCAATTCCTGGAACATCTGGGTTTCAAAATCAACACCAAGAAGTCTCGACTTTCTCTAGCTCAGAAGTTTCAATGGCTAGGAATCCATTGGAACCTTCAGTCACACCGTCTTTCCATCCCTCCAAAGAAAAGGAAGGAAATAGCGGGATCTGTCAAGAGACTCCTAAAATCCAAACGGATTTCAAGACGTCAACAGGAGCAGGTGCTCGGCTCCCTCCAGTTCGCTTCAGTGACAGACCCAGTGCTACGAGCACAGCTAAAGGATGCATCGGGAGTCTGGAGAAGATACGCATCCATTGCTCGAAGAGATCTCAAGAGACCTCTGCCAACCAGCCTTCGCTCACTCCTAAAGCCATGGTCGGAGGCAAATAACCTGAAGAGATCAATTCCCCTTCAACCTCCACCTCCGTCGGTCGTTATCCGCACGGATGCATCGCTAAAAGGATGGGGGGGGGGGGGCGGGGTCACCCCCCTCAACGACAAGTTCAAGGAACATGGTCTCCCCTATTCAAGACGTTCCACATCAACTTCTTGGAGGCCATAGCGGTCCTTCTTTCTCTGAAAAGGCTGTCTCCACGACCCTCATCCCACATCCGTCTAACTCTGGGCAGCGCCGTTGTGGTCAGATGTCTCAACCGTCAGGGCTCAAGATCGCCCCAACTCAACCAAGTGTTACTGCCCATCTTCCGCCTCGCGGACAAGAAGAGATGGCACCTCTCAGCAGTTCACCTTCAAGGATCCCGCAACGTGACGGCGGATGCTCTATCAAGGACAACCTCGATAGAGTCAGAATAGTCCCTAGAAGCAGACTCATTCTCCTTCATCTCTCGCCAAGTCCCGGAACTGCAGATCGACCTCTTCGCGACAAGCGACAACAAACAACTTCCTCGTTACATGGCCCCTTACGAGGACCCCAGAGCGGAAGCAGTGGACGCCATGTCCCTGGATTGGAACAGATGCTCCAAGATTTACCTGTTCCCTCCACCCAACCTTCTGCTGAAAGTCCTCACCAAGCTGAGAACCTTCCAAGGCACAGCAGCCCTAGTGGGACCCAAGTGGCCACGGAGCAACTGGTTCCCTCTAATCCTGGAGTTACAACCCAAGATAATTCCCCTGCCGGACCCAGTTCTATCCCAGCAAGTTCAGAAGTCGACTGTCTTCGCTTCATCAAGGAAAACCAGAGACCTACAGCTCATGATTTTCTCTCCCTAGCCGTTAAGAAGAGGTTTGGGATCTCGAAGAAAAGTTTGGACTTCCTAGAGGAATACAAAACTAAATCTACCAGCAGGCAATATGAGTCTTCCTGGAAGAAATGGGTGTCCTTCGTCAAGGCTAAAAATCCTACGGAAATCTCTATAGATTTTTGTCTGTCCTTCTTTATTCACCTTCATGGACAGGGCTTGGCAGCCAACACGATTGCTACCTGCAAATCGGCCTTGACAAGGCCACTACTCTATGCCTTCCAGATCGACCTGTCCGACGACATCTTTAACAAGCTGCCAAAGGCATGTGCTAGACTCTGTCCTGCACCTCCTCTGAGACCTATCTCCTGGTCTCTCGACAAGATGCTCCAGTTTGCCTCAAGTCTGGACAACGAGTCTTGCCCTCTGAAAGATTTGACTCAAAAAGTAATTTTCCTTTTTGCTCTCGCCTCGGAGGCCCGAGTCAGTGAGATTGTGGCTTTATCAAGAGAAGAGGGCCGGATACAGTTTGCTGACACAGGCGAACTTACCCTCTTTCCTGACTCAACGTTTCTCGCCAAGAACGAGCTTCCCACCAAACGGTGGGGCCCATGGAGAATCTGCCCCATGAAGGAAGATGTCTCTCTATGCCCAGTAGAGAGTCTAAAGGAGGACAGCTCTTTAAAGGAGAAACATCAGGGTCTGATTTGTCACTCAAACAACTAAGGGCGAAGATCACCTACTTTATTCGCAGAGTGGATCCTGACAGTACACCCGCAGGTCATGATCCCAGGAAAGTCGCCTCTTCCCTGAATTTCTTCCAGACGATGGACTTCGAGAGTCTTTGTTCCTTCACGGGCTGGAAATCATCGAAAGTGTTTTTCAAACACTACGCAAAGCAGGTGCAAGAGTTGCGGCGCCATGTGGTGGCAGCAGATAGTGTGCTAAAACCTGCTGCTTAGTGCTCCGTAGAACAGTGAGTTATTCGGGACTCTAACTCCATGGGTGCCTGTGTTGACCCCAGAGCGAAACATAATGAATTTAAGTGCCACCTAGTGACGCTAAAGACTGTTCTTCTACAAGGTGAAGTAACATAGACTGTAACACGTGTGCCACATGTTTTAACATGAAGTGTATATAAGACTTTCTAGAAAGACTTTATAGTTCCTCTAGAACTTATGTGTGGTATGGCAAGTTTTCCTTTTCAGATTCCACACCCACTTCTTTTGATGTCTTAAGTATATGTTTTTAATTGCATTGATTATTGTAAATTTTTTTTACCTATTTCATGCTAATCCTGTTTAAATGAATAAAAGAGTATTAGGTTACCCTGTGCGCCTCATTTCACCCTCTCTTTCTCATGAAATAAAATACTGTTACAGACTTTTATTACCCTTTTTTTGATATTTTATGAACAATGTTATAAATTTGTTCTCTTGATGCATGCTCATCTAGATTAAGGTAACTTGTTCCAACACGAGTATACTTACCTTCTCTATCTGGCCCTGGGACCGGCAGGTATCTCCGAGACTAGGTAAGTTCCTCTATCAAGCAACTTCAATATGTTCCTTCTGTCCATTTAGGACTTCCCTGCCAGAGGGGCAGGAAGCAGTAACATGGTATATGCTTATCTGAGGTGGCATGTGATGGATATGCCACAGGTCTCTGTGGTCATCAGACCAAAGGAATATTGTTTAGAAGTTGAAAGGCACTACAAAAAAGGGGAAAAATTCACGATACATTAATTCTCTGGTACACTTCCATCAGGACGACATGGCTTGAGCTCTATTCGGCCTTGACAGGCCCCTTCCAATCTTATTGTATCATAGAGGCAGGCATAAACACCGAAAGGAATGACAATGGCGCGCACCGGCGGCGTCATCCAAGATGGCGGCCAACATGGCGACCGGATGTTGACGTCGCCGAGTACCAAAACAGTAACGGAGGAGGAGAACTTTGTAATGGCTCCTCCCATAACTTGCCACTATTCCTCCTTGAAGCGTAAACGCTATGTGGGGTGCAGATAGCTATGTGGCGTGTCAAGTATACGTCCCCTGTTATTATATGATATCCTAAAGGGAAACCTTATGGGTACTCTCGCCAGAAGTTAGAATTCTTAAAAACCTTTAGTTTAATTCTCTGGGAATATCTACTGTAGTCATATATACCCTTAGGAAGCTACTGAAGGAACCTTTCATCAGGACGACATGGTTATCTCACCCAAAAATAGATTTTTCGCTTCGCTCAAAATCCGTTAATTAGGCCTGCCCACTGCCAGAGATATAATCTTCCGCCAAGGGCTTGAATGAGAATTCAATAGGTAATTTGATTAATATTAGAAATCCCATATCGAAAACAAAAATAAATAACGATGCAAAGTAATTTGTAATACTGCATCGATTGTGTGAGAACAACGTAGTGTAACTTTAACTGTACGCTAGTTTATTTGAACTCTGAAAATAGATCGATGATTCTCTAAATAAAGAATACTAAAAGGACAAATAAATTCTTAAAAATAATATATTCCTTTACCTGTATATCATAAGAACTTAAATATTTTGGATTTTAAGAAGAATTTACTTTTCATAAATAACGATACAAAGAAATTTGTAATACTGTATCGATTGACTGAGAACTGCGCAGCGTAAATTTAACTGAACGCTAGTTTATTTAATCTTTGAAAATAGATCGAAGATTATCTAAAGAAAGTATACTAAAAGGACAAAAATTTTCTTAAAATAACAATCCTTTTATCTTATAAAACTTAAATACTTTGTAAGATAGTATTCACTTAGCATTCTTTGTAGAAAAAGAAAGAAATTGCAAGTCATACTAAGTAGTCTACGTAGCTTACGTCATATGACTGACGTCATAGAGTAGGCGGAGTGTTTACCTACCGCCATCATGTTTTTCGTTAGTTTACACTAGGTTGAAAAAACTTCTAATCCTACCTTTTAAGCTATAAACATAGCGATCAAATACCAAACAAAACCAACATAAGCAAATGCCAATAACCAATTTAGTAGTACATCACCAAGATAACTGCCAAAATTCAGGTTAATTACGAGTGAATATCCGACGATGTTGCCCGCGTGAGTGGCAGAGAAAATCTGAGGAATATTGGGATGGTTCTAATACCTTCGCCAAAGGGCTCAGAGTGTTACACCTGGCTACTCAATCTGCGATTGCCGCGAGTTTTGAATTTCTGCCGGGACGTCAGAGACTAAATCTATATTTATATAACCAGCTGTTAAGTCTTGTGTTTAAAAAAGGTATGTATACACAGAAAAAAAGTTTGTCTACATGTAAAAACAAAGTTATTACAGTTGTTCTCATGTTAATATGCAGATAAAAAGGGGAATAATAAATAATGCTCGTACAAATCTTTATTTATTTGAATTTGGGGCGAAATAAGACGCAAATACCAATCAATTTTTTATTGGTAATCAAAAAATTTGTAATTCAACATACATTTTATAGTAACACAAAAAATGTTAGTGAATAATAATAAAGGTAGTGGTCTGCCTCTCATAAGCGGGAGTAAAGGCTGGTGACTGGGTTACCACCTGCTGGGGTACCATCTGGTAAGTGGGTTGGGGTTGTGCCACCATCTGGGGTACCGCGGTCATGGGAAGTTGTTGTTGTTGTTGTTGTTGTTGTCTGGCAGGGCGAGAGGGCAACCTTGGCCTCTTTGTCTTTCTTTTTGGTTTGAGACCCTCATCCGGGGAAGACTTCCTATTTGACGACATGCCCCACTTCTGGAGAAGATTCCTATTCTCCGGGACAGTCTTGTCGACTATTTCCTTGACCACTTCACTTGGGAAGAGGTCCTTTCCCCCAGATATTGGAAGATATCAACTTCCTGGGTTCGTGCCTCACTGCAGCCGAAGCGAACACGAACTCCCTACAAGACCTTCTGGCCTTAACGAAGCCATACAGGTCCTTGGTTAGTGTTGCCAATTGTGTCTTGGCCACGACCATAAACATATCTGGGTTTCTATGGTCGCTTGCCATTGCCTCCAAGGTGGTCTGGAGGGATAGAGAGGCGGTAAGCCTTTCTTTTATCTCTTGCTCTCTGCGCAAGAGAATATCAGACAACTTAGGCAGGTTCTCACTGAACTTGCATCCAGCAATATCTGCCTCCCACTTTCCCACCTGAGAAGGTAAGATGTATTTCCTTCCAATTCTTATGGTCTGTAGGCAAAGCTAGGGATAAGGGACTACACTCCTCAAGTGTAGGACAAGGTTTCCCTGCTTCTACTGCCTTCATTACAGCCTTGAACCCTTTTTCCATAAAGGGAAAGGTCTGAGTAGCTGGAGCAAGAAAGGAAGGGTGTATCTTACTCAGGGCTGGCACCATAAGAGTTAGTGAAACCCTTGTCCTTCAGACTGCTAGCCAATAAAGCCTGAGCTTTTGCATGGTCAAGCACTATGACCTCTTTCGGCTCTGTCTCCTTCTTCGACAAGGGTTCCGCCTTCAGACGGACGAAGCAGTCTGGATAAGACTCAAAGCTAGGCCAAAAGTCAACATCTTCGATGAGGACAGATCCCAGCTTTTCTGAAATAAATATTTTCCTGTTTGTCATAGGCATGTACTCTGCATGCTTCCACGGGTTCATGTCAGAACATGATGTATTTCCTTCCTCAATGCAGCTTCCCTTTCTTCACTCTGCTTCTGAAACCTCTCCATCATTGACATGAGGGTAGACAGAGTCTTCCCCATCTCATCAGATGGAGGAGCAGAGAACGTATAGGGCACTGGTTCTGGGGCAGGAACCGACGAAACAGAAACCGATTCGACTTCATCCTCTTTGGTATCAGGAGCCAAGGTAGACTCCTCTTCCTGACCTCCTGCAAGAAGGTCCTTTTCAGCGTCTTCTGACACCTCTGACATCCTTTCGTCTAGATGGATGTCCTTCATCGCATCTGAATCTACGGAAATCTGGATGCAAGGGATCTCAGGGTGAGGCTGTGGTATGATGGCATCCGCAGACGCCTTAGGGAAAAGATAGGCCCATATCCGTTCATTCAGAAGGTAAGGCCCCATGGCATTCTTCTGGAAGCCACGGACCCATCTACGCAGCGTACTCCGTGCTGCATCCCTTGACTCCATTGTCTTGGGGCCATCAAAGGCCTCAGTAACCAAGGCTTTGCAAACGTTACATACCTGGGGGTCCCAATACTTAAAGAGGTCCCTTGGTGATGGAACAGCGGGAGTGCGCCCTACACTCCTCATGGCCACAGAAGTCCTTGCTCCGGACGTTACAGAAGACGCTGCGGCACTTAGGGTGGTCCTCCAGTAAAGAGAGGAAAACGAAATGAGTATACAGTAGCTCATCTCACTTGATAAACTATATAAATATTATTAATAATATTTTGCCATTTTATTGCATATAGCTTAGGATAGGTAAGCTAGAAATGAATTAGGAAAGACACATACATGTGTTTCCTGCCCGGCCAATTGCTGTGACCTCCCTCAAAATTAAAGACTAGGGTTATCCTATTTAGGAAGCCCATTGGAAGAGTTCTACCCTGTAAGGATAGATAAGTGTAACTTAATACCAGCTTCCAAAAGGTTTAAGATTGGGGGTCATTTGTAACTGATCATCTATCAGTGTATAGAAAGAAAACTTCTTTCCTTACATAGTATGGTCTTAACAATAGACTGCGCATGGACACACAGAGTATGTTGGAAAAATTTAACTACTGTATATTTTATACTACTGTATAGTTTTCTGTTTGCTGTATGATCTATACTGCAAATATACTGGCTACTATAGTCATATACTGTAGATCTACCGGCATGTTGCCGGTAAGGCTAGCACCTGGGGCATAGTTCAGCCGGCGCATTGCCGGCTGTGATAGTTGCCGGCCGGCGCATTGCCGGCTGTGATAGTTGCCGGCCGCCGCCAGGTCACTGGCTGTCGGCGCACTAGTCCAGCCGGCGTCTTGTCGGTTAGAATAGTGGCCGGCAGTCTGAGCCCGCCCACCCTTGCCGGCTAAATCAGATGTGCCGGCAGCTCATGGCTGCAGGGGCACAAGTCAAGCCAACGTTTTGCCGGCTAGGGTAGTGGCCGGCAGCTGCCGGTTAGGTTAGTACCCGGCGGCACTAGCCGATAGAGAGAGAGAAAGCAAGGTGTGAAGGATGATGTAAGAGATCTGCCTTACTGCCTTCCTCCAGAATAAGGGTTCAAATGGAAGGGGATAGTATATCTTTCAGGCTTCCATCCATCCACAACCATTGCCGGTCTCTGCCGGCCACAGGTTTGTGAAAAGCAGTCCAAGAGAGGACTGAAGAACACACTACAGGAAAGGGATCCTCTGCCGGCAGCCAGCCCAGCCGGCACAGAACTCCAGGAGCCTTGCGTCCATAAGGGAAAGCTGAGCGACTAAGTCACTACACACAGAGGCCCAAGCCGGCCCTACAACCTGCCGGCAAGCGGTGAGATTGTAGGACAACGGCCAAAGGGTTGCGATGGCTAGGCCATCACTAAAGGACAGAATAGGGAGGGGGGAGAGAGTCCTGTATGAGGTGCGGAAGGAACCGGCAGGGTTGCCGGTCCTACCACACCTTAAAGAAACTCTGTTCCAGTATCGGCGCCATCCTAGGCGGCAAGAGAATATCTATTCTCCAGCCTAGGGTCTGCCAATACAGTAAAGGGGCCGGCAGCAATCTTGCCGCCCCCCCTAAACAAGAGAGGAACAGAGTTCCAGTGCCGGCGCCATCCTAGGCGGCAGAAGAATGTCAGGGTCTGCAAGCACAGGACTAGTCAACTAGACCACAGGGAGAAGGTAGCAATATCATATAAGGCCTTCAGGTGTGGTCTAGGGAAGTCTAGCCTCCTATGCCGACAGCTTAATCCGATAGGGGAATGACTATTCACCCTGCCGGCCAGCTGCCGGCACAAGACTACCTTCTCTGAGGTTCTGACCAAAACCCAAAACCTGCCATCTACGGTTATGGGGAAGGGACAGAAAACCCTAGCCTAGTTCTGCCTGAATGAAAACTCGAGGCACGACTGACTAGGGTTGTTGCTTAAGGCTAAACTCAGAGGGAAGGAGGGATTACCCTAAATCTTCACCGGAGACAAGTATCGCTTTATATAATAATTCTAGGAGATATCTATCTCCACCTGAATTGATAAAACGATACGCGAGGGTAACCGGGGAACATGTATGAAAGTATACTAAAGCCACTAGGCTAGTAGCCCAGTGACAGCGAGAATCGACTACCTAAATCACCGAAACTCTTGTATACCATCTTTAGAAGAGGAAATTATTATGCAATCAATATATCTTACATGTATAAATTGCCTAAAAAGCTTCATTTAATTTTATAACACTAGGAATGTCTATTATATCATGCATGAAAGTACAGTAAAATGAAACGCCTAGGCTAGGAAGCCTAGCGTAAGCAAGGTTCGGTTACCTAAATCGCCGAAACTATTACGAATACTATCGACATAATATAAATAACTCCTAGCAATGAAGACTTAATAGCTAACATTATTTTATGCTATTTATACCGGGAAAAGTCGTTCTGACTAACTAAATAACTCATGCGTTACGAACGACAGCGCCCATGACGCCTCCGGTTTAGGCAACAGCTCTTCCATAAGTTAATTTAACTTGATTTAATTTCACAAAGATGTAAGAGCTAACATTTATACAATGTAAAGATCAAACACTCAACTTTCCAGAGGCAGAAGAGGCGGGAGATTGCATGACAAATCCAAAATAATCCAATAACGAGAGAGCAACCGGGAAAATCACTGAGCGAGTTCGCTACAAATAAAGGAATAAACATGGCGGCGATGATGGCGCCATCTAGATACTCTAATAGTAATGGAGGAAGGGTACATTATTAACGGCTCCCCTTCGTTTTTTGCCACTTTCCCCCTCGAAACGTAAATGCTATTCGGGGTGAAGATTGCTATGTGGCGTGTCAAGAATACGTTCTCTGATATTATGCGATATCCCTAAAAGGAAACCAAGGATATTCGCGCCAGGAGTTAGAATTCTGGAGACCTTAAGGTAAATTCTCTGGGAATATCACTGTAGTCAAATATACCCTAGGAAGCTACTTAAAGGAACCTTCCATCAGGATGACATGGCCTGAGCCCAAAAATATATTTTAAGGACAGTAACAACATTAAAATAAATATCCCCTATATAAACTATAAAAACTGTAACAAAACAAGAGGAAGAGAAATAAGAATAGTGTGCCCGAGTGTATCCTCAACCAAGAGAACTCCTACCCAAGACAGTGCAAGGCCATGGTACAGAGGCTATGGCACTACCCAAGGCTAGAGAACAATGGTTTGATTTTGGAGTGTCCTCTAGAAGAGCTGCTTACCGTAGCTAAAGAGTCTCTTCTACCCTTACCAAGAGGAAAGTGGACACTGAACAATTGTAGTGCAGTAACCTCTTGGGTGAAAAAGAATTGTTTGGTAATCTTAGTGTTGTCAGGTGTATGCAGACAGAGGATAATATGTTAAGAATAGGCCAGACTATTCAGTGTGTGTAGGCAAATGGAAAATGAACCGTAACCAGAGAGAAGGATTCAATGTAGTACTGTTTGGCCAGTCAAAAGGACCCCATAACTCTCTAGTGGTAGTGTCGCAACGAGTCGCTAGTGCCCTGGCCAACCTATTAGTCAGTATTGTACACTAATACATAAGAAATAGTTTACAAATGTAAGTTACACCATTTTATTCTTTACTTTACCTAATACAATATTTATAGTAAAATATACTGCACTATATTGGTAAATGACTGCACAGTGTGTGTGTTGTGTAATGTAGATAAACAAGTGTGAGAGAGAGAGAGAGAGAGAGAGAGAGAGAGAGAGAGAGAGAGAGAGAGAGAGAGAGAGAGAGAGAGAGAGAGAGAGAGAGAGTGTGGGTGTGTCACGCCTCAGCTGACCAGCTGATTACGTTGGTTGTGTAAAACAAAAACAATAAAAATGGCAGCCGACATCCTGCTCCTTTGGTCCAAACAAGAGCCATCAAAATTATTCAATAACCTAACCATCTGCATTTTATTTAACTCTACCAAAAGCATTTATGAATTAGATAAATACAGTAAGTTTTTAGCATAAAATTAGGTAACAATACTATAAAATAACCTTCTGTACATTTACTTAAAATGTAAACACGATAGTATTTACACAAACAGAGCGCGTTCGTACGGCCACATTTACATTTCTTTTATAACCTTATATTACCATATACAGTAATGTAAGGTAATAAAGTAAGTCAAACATCATTTGCAATAACTAGATATTGATTTAATATGAAAGGGAACTATTTGTTGAATTCTGAAAATCGTAGGCATCTGCGTTAGGATATACATACCTTGGGTCCAAATTTAACCCTAGAGGTACTTGTACAGAAACGATTTATGAATAATTCAGTCTACGACCAGTCTTTCGGTCCCCATTGTGTTTGTCGGCTAGGGACTGTCTGTAGTAGAAGTAGTACGGTAGTAGCAGCCGTAGTGGTCGGACAAACGTTCGCGAGTGCTGACGAGAAGTGGTGCATTAACGTAGAGTCTTGCTCATCCATATGTGCAGGCCACTTAAATATTTGTGCGTGACATCTCAATTGAGCTACTGTATAGCAAGCTGAAGCCCGCATTGATACAGCTCACTCAAAGAAAAAAAACAAAGTTCTTATAAGATTTATGGCATATAGAGATGTGCACCGTTCTCACTGAACTTGTGTGCTATATAACAAGTTACGAGTGGTGTGAGATATTAAGCGTGAATTCTGACTGATGGCGAGTACTGGGTTAGGTTCCAAGAAAAGAATGTATGCTGAACTTCCTCAACTGCATGTTGTCATGACTGTCGTAGCGCAACTTGTAGCAACCACACCCATGTGCACTAGTGAGGTAGCGTGCACTAGCGTTGATGATGTAGCGCTCACTAGAGTTGATGAAGTAGTGCTCGCTCTTGCTCTGGACAAAGCGTCTAGCATGTGTGTCGTTTAGATGAAAAAACTCGCTAGAAGACTCGATGAAAAGTTCGCTGCAGCAATGGCGCGTGAATGCTATTGTGCATAACAAAAAGAGATGAAGACTCTTGCTGAGAAGAGCAATACGCCTGTAGAAATAGCGCGTGCATCTATTGTCCTCTTACAGTGAAGATCATAGATGGAGCGGTCCAAAGAAGAGACGTTCTCCATCATATACAATATCAGCAATTGTCCGTGCAAGCTGGGAGAAGATTACTGTCCGTCAAAAGTGAAGGGCAACTCTCCCTAGGAAGGGAAGTTGTCCAACACCTGAAGGCAGGCCTACCAGCAACACTCTCTACTTCTCATCAACAAGCTGAGCTCAAGTTAAAGGCCGGTATCGAGCACTGCCTTCGACGATGATACTGCTTCCAAAGTTACTGTATCTCCCTCTGGCATTAGGAGGGATGAAGGAGACCACAAAGAATGTCTCTTATTGGTTGTTGTCTTACTGGAATCCTTTGATCACAAGTCGTCTGCTCACGTCTCCAAAGTTGTATCACTTGTCAAAACTCCTGAAAGTGATTGGAGAGAGCTACTGTGTGATTTTATCACGCAAACATGCCAAGGATTTTGGTCAGACGAGTGAAGGTGGAAGATTGACGCTTCACAACCCCCTCCGCCAGGTGAGACATCCCAGAACGAGGGAGTGCGCTGTCGTCAGCCTGCTGAGAAGCAAAACCAAGGTCGAGCTCGGGGTCAGCCGCAACGAAGACCACTCAGGGGAAAACCTAACCTGCAAACAGGATAGGAGTCCCCTGAGAGGAGTAGGAACATGCTTCAGACTTTGCACTCCCTCCACTACCTGAGTCACCTCAGATCGAGGGAGTGTGTCATCATTGGTGATGAAGAGACCACTCAGGAGAAGACTTAACCTAAGAACAGGAAAGGTGTCCCTGAGAGGAGCAGGAACATGCTTCAGACCATGCACTCCCTCCGCCGGCTGAGTCCTCTCAGAATGAGGGAGTGCGTTGTCGTCAGCTATGAAGAGACCCCTCAGGAGAAGATCTAACCCATGAATGGGAAAGGTATCCCCTGAGAGGAGCAGGAACATGCTTCGGATTTTGCACTCCCTCTGCCAGCTGAGCCATCTCAGAATGAGGGAGTGCGGCGTCATTAGCGCTGTAGAGCAAGACAGAGGTTGAGCTCTGGGTAGACCGCAAGTGGTCTTCTTGAAGAAGACCGTGAAGGTGTACTTACGGAGTCCTCCAGTCCTATGGGTTGTCCGTTGTGAAGAAGGAAGAAGAGGTGTCCTCGCCCTTAAGGTAAAACCCGGAGATGAATCCCTCTTCAACTTCACCTACACTGACTCCAATCAGAAACATTCCCCCTGTAAAATAAAAATAAAAAGAACAAATTAGTCAAAGGCCAGTCAAAAAGGTTAAGCAGTAGAGAGAGAGACAACGTCCACTCTCTACTGAGATAGAAGCAAAAGAGAAGAAAGAACACAGGTGTGTATGTGAGCGAGGTAGCCAGTACTAACCACTCCCAGCTGACTAACAGTGAGGTAGTTATACCTTGCTAAAAGTCTTGTGGCTAGTCTTCCACCTTTGCCATAAGTATACTGTATTCCCTAATAAAGAGCAAAAGGGTTTGTATTAGTGTTGGAATAAATTGAACTTTCAAAGCTAATAATACAATGAATGTTGCACAAGACAAATTGAAATAATAGGTGCTTACATAAAGATAATATTGAAGAGGCATGATTAAATATGCTACAATTCCAGATCAGATTAACTTAGGAAGACCATACTATACTACAAACCTAATAAAATTAAAGAGACTTGATATCCATAGGTTAGAAACAAAATAATATTCAAGTATCATGGTCATAAAAAGGGCTGAGAATAGTATAAACATGGAAGTAACAAGACAAAACTGATAGGACGGTAAAGAGAATCATTGAGAATACTCAAAATCGAGGTACTGGACCAGAAGGGAATTTCAAAAGAAAATGTACAATACAGAAAGCAGTGGAAAGAATTCATCTTATGTCTAATACCAAAAAGGGGATACAAAAAAAGTAAAAACATTACTAATGATGATGATGATGAACACACACATTTCAGAGGAACATAATAATTACGCAAAACTCAGCTTACCATGTCCTAAGCCCTTTTCATTAAGAAACAGTAAAGCCTCAAGGATCTGACGACCATATACTGCTACTTCTTTCTGAGAAATTTGAGTGCATCTATCACTGGAATACTTAATTAAGCTGGGTGATCGTGGTTTTGCTTGGTGTATCATATCTCGAACTGTTCCCTGTCAAGCAAAACAAAAACCTTATGGAAAACAGGAAAAATGTAAACTAGATCTTTCTGATAACTTGAATTTTATAAAAATAGAATTCTAATTTCAAAATATATTATTCTAATATTTACCTGGTGGTCATCAAAACAAACCTCAAAACTCACAGCTTTCCAACTTATAAAAACTACAAATTTTAGCACAATTTGTGTATTTCCTAGTTATACAAATCTGAGTCATTTATATAGGTCTACTCCTATGTTGATTTACTACATCTAGAAAGAAAGAAAAGGTGCCTAACTAGTAACAATATAATAGGTTACTAGGCAACTCCACTGCTGGACAGTGTTACGTGCCGCTACGGGGCAAGCTTCGCTCTACCCTGGTTAAGACTTGTGGGGTGATCGAGGTGGGACCTTTGCTTAAATGACTCCAGTTTGTATAGCTAGGAAAAATACAAACTGTATTGAAAATTTGTAGTTTGTTCCTACGTGGATACAAACTTCCGTGTCATTTATATGGGGAGTCTTCCTTAGGTGGGAGGAAGTGTCACCTTAAGCTCAATATCATGAAAGTACTAACAAATAATAATCAAATAAATAAGGCAAATATTGATAGTCTAGATGGCTCATGAAGAGGCAGGGCCGAATGTCAGTTCCCTCTAAGCCATTGACCTACATACTGTAGAGATGAAACACTACCAAGAACAGGCATCAAAATGATTATGTCAACATATGAAAACATTATGAACAAAGGTTATTCTTACCTGCATTAGAGTGTGGTCAACGTGAATAGTCCCAGGTCCAGTGCTTGGAGAAGGCAAATACGAGCTGACTTGCTCCACTTTTAATACCCTTAGAAAACAGAGAACATCTAATGCCGTGAAATAGGGTTACGTGTCCCATAAGAACAAGAATTAGATTAGTTGCTGTGTTGCAACAATAAGCCCTAATAAGGCATACAGAGACCTGTGAGTACAGTCCTTTAAATAGTGGCCTATGAAGGTGGCCTACATCTTCCAGAACCCTGCACTAAGGACCTGGGCCACCAAGTGTTTCTTGCAGATCGCCAAGGTTGCGGGAAGGCCACATTCATCATGTGGTTTGGGAGAGGGGGCCTGGTGATGCTTCCCCTGAGGATTTATAAGGTCTCATAATTGTGTCCTGTAATCAAAATGATATAGTGTTTTTTAAACCTTTTTGGAGCGACCAGTACTTGTCAAGAAGAGATCAATAATATTAGGTCAGAAAAAACCTGTCCTCTAGGAGTATTTGCCGACTGCTCTTACGGGACAATAGTAACATATTTTCTGGATAATTAGTGACCTCTTAGAGAGACAAGACCATTAAAGAGTTAAATCTGGTGTCCCTGATAGCCAGATTTTAGGTTTTGGCCACAAACTAAAAAAAAAAGGAGAGAAGGATAATTCTCTACACCCCTTGTATGGTGAAATAAGATGAGATAGGTCGTAGAACTTAATTAACCTCTTGGCCAAGGCTAGAGCAAGGAAGCAGACAGATTTTAGGGAGAGATCCCCGTACATGGCTTTATGTAAAGTTGTAAGGAGCCATCTTGAGCGACCTAAGAACCATAATCCCATTCCAAGACGGAGGTTTAGAGTTCCCGAGTATGGCAGGTCTGTTCGAAGCTCCTGATGTGAGACGAGCATTCCCATGAAGAGATTGATTCCTTTCAGCTCAACTATTTCCCCAACAATTAATTTTAAAAAAAAAGTTCAATTTCCAATAATATTTTTCGATTGCTGTAATGTTTTGAATACTAATTATGATATTTACTTTGTTTTATATTTATTTTTTGAAACTAATGTTTTTGACAAAACAGATTTTGAGTGAAGCCAAAAATCTATTTTTGGATGAGATAGCCATGTCGTCCTGATAGAAGGTTCCTATTGGTAGCTTTCTAAGGGATATTTGGCTACAGTAATATTCCCAGAGAATTGACCTTTAGGTCTTCAGAATTCTAACTCCTGGCGCGAATATCCTTAAAATTTCTCATACATATCTTGATACGACACATAGCAATCTTCACCCCGAATAGCGTTTTCGCTTTGAGGGGGAAGAGTGGCGAAAATAGAAGGGGTGCCGTTATCAAGGTTACCCTTCCTCCCGCACTATTACGAGTATCCAAGATGGCGCTTATTCCTTGTAGCATTGAGCATGGTGCTACAGATACAGTAGTTTTGGGAGGAATCTTGCCTAGGCCTTTTCTATGGAAAAGGAGGGTGGGTCCATCAGGACGACATGGTTATCTCACCCAGACCGTTTTTTGGGCTCAGGCCATGTCGTCCTGATGGAAGTTTACCAGAGAATTACTAGAAAGTACTGTATCTGAGGATTTTCATATGTGCCTTAACCTTGGGACAGATTTTCTATGGTCAATCCGACCACTGAGACAAATGACGTTACCGTTATACGTCATTACCACTAATCATAAGCCATGTTAGGGCTTCCTGCCCCCTGCAGGGAAGAGTCATACAAGACAGTAGAAAAGGGGTCTCAAGGTTTGCATATACTGTATGAACAAACATAGTATCAACTAGATATACAAGAGTCTCACAGTTTGTATATACTGTACCTATTGGAACAAAAGTATCAACTATATTTATTGTCCGTCATATACAATAATAAGATATATACTTATGTTAGTAAGCAAGAGAACTCTGGCTAAACTTTATTTGTGCTAATTGTAGGGCGAAATAAGACGCAATTACACATTAATAGGCATTTATTTACTAAAAAATGACTAAAGATAGAATAGCATGTGTAATATATATAATAGACCCCCGGGGTACGGCGTCCCCAGCTTACGTTTTTTTTACGTTACGGCGAGGAATACGATGTTTTTCTGTCCCCTCTTACGACATTTTTCCCAACCTTACGGCATCGAATTCCAAAATTCAAACTTGGCGGTTTTTATGCGTACAACTGTGAGAGTCACTCGCCTACCACCACGCTCATACGTCACTGCATACGTCACTAAGAAGCTGGTCTGCTATTGGTCGACGTCACGGCGTCACTAAGATGCCGATACGCTATTGGCAGAAATCCCTCCTACAATGCCTGAGAGAGATGCTGCCTCTCTCTCTCTTTGTTATACGCACGCTCAGTTCAGAATCCCGTGTGCGTTTCGTAAAGACTTGATCTTGTGTGAGTGGTTGCGATATCGTATTTTTTTTGCATTTTAGTGCTTAATTCCAACTCTAATTCATTAGCCATGGGTCCCAAGATTGCTAGTGATATTAAAGGGAGAAGTAAGAAGATGATTACTATGGAAACGAAGCTGGAGATAATAAAGAAATACGAAGAAGGCCTGTGCATCGTTACCCTCGCTAGTACATATGGCCGTAACCAGTCAACGATTGGTGCAATCATCAAAAACAAGGAAGCCATTAAAGCAAGTAAGTCTTCTAAAGGCATGACTGTCCTTGCCAGTGGAAGGACCTCAATGGAGTATGGATTAAAGAGAAGGAAATCACTGGTGATACACTCACGCAATCGGTAATTTCGCACAAGGCGAGTACCATCTTCGCCGATCTCGTGGAAGCCCAGAGAGATGGCGGAGACGAAGGAACGTCGCAGCAAGCCCCCCCCCCCCCCCCCCCAAGAGTTCAAGGGTGGTTTGATCGTTTTAGGAAGAGGACTGGTATTCACTCAGTCGTCAGGCATGGAGAGGCGGCCAGTTCTGACAAGAAAGCAGCAGAAGAATTCCTTAAGAAATTTGAGCAAGTAATTTCCAGAGAAGGCTACATTTCTCAGCAAGTGTTTCACTGTGATGAAACTGGCCTTTTCTGGAAGAAAATGCCCCGCCGTACATATATCACAGCTGAAGAAAAGAAACTTCCTGGCCATTAACCGATGAAGGACAGACTTACCCTCGCATTTTGTGCAAATGCCAGTGGGGACTTAAAAATTAAGCCCCTACTGGTATACCACTCAAAGAGAATCCTTGTGCCTTCAAGGCACAAAATATCATGAAGGAGAGGCTCTCGGTATTTTGGAGGTCTAATGCCAAGGCCTGGGTCACGAGGACCATATTTATTGAGTGGATAAACGTCTGCTTCAGTCCTGCTGTCAAGAAATTTTTAGAAGAGAACAATCTTCCTCTCAAATGTCTCCTGGTACTGGACAATGCTCCTGCTCACCATCCTTGCCTCGAGGACATCATTCATCCTGACTTCTCCTTCATCAAGGTTCTCTATCTACCACCGAACACCACCCCTCTCCTCCAGCCTATGGCCCAGCAAGTGATTGCCAACTTTAAGAAGCTTTACACGAAGCATCTGTTCAAAAGATGCTTGGAAGTGACCGAAAGCACTCAACTCACCCTCCGTGAATTTTGGAAGGGGCATTTTGACATCGTTCAATGCCTGAAGATGATCGACAAAGCTTGGAATGAGGTTTCACGCCGCACCTTGAACTCCTCATGGAAGAAACTGTGGCCAGCTGTTGTGGCAGAACGCAACTTCTATGGTCTCGAACCCTCAACCGAAGACGAGGTCATTGATGATCCTGCCCCTGAGGGTGATGTTGAGGAAATAATTTCAATTGGGAGGTCCATGGGGCTTGTTGTCGATGAGGCTGACGTCCATAACCTTATCGAGGAGCACAGGGAGAAGCTTACGACTGAAGACTTGAAGGAGTTGGAGGCAATGCAGTTGACAATCATTCAAGAAGAGCACAGCTCTAGTGGTGGCGAGGACGTGGGGGAGACTGAAGAAACGACATCGGCAGAAATAGGGGAAGCTATCGGTTGGCATGAAAACCTTACGAGATTCATTGAAAAAAAAAAAAAAAAAAAACAGAAAAACTTCACACAGGTCGTCTTATGGAGAGTGTTAATGACAAGTATACGAGTCATTTTAGAAATATGTTGAGGAATCGTCAGAAACAGGCTTCTTTAGATAGATATTTCTCCAAAAGAGAAGTATCAGAAAGCAAGGATGATATAAGTGATTCTATTAAAAAAGCTAAAGAGTAATTTTTTAAGTTCTAAAAAGAAAATCATAAAAAAAATTTCAAAAGACAAAAATAATAAAAAAAAGTATTTTTAATTTTAAGTGTTTAATAGTAAGAATAAATTTATTATTAAGTATACATAACATAATTAGCATTGATACGTTTTTATATCTGCCGTCTCCTCTCCCCTCTGCCTCCACCCACTACCAGCTCAAGTCCCGTCACTCCAAAGGTAAATAAAATTTAATTTTTCCTTTACAGTACAGTATATAATATTTATTTATACCTGTAATGTTATTTAATTATATACTGTACAGTACATGTATATTATATATAAGTATACTATAGTACAGTGCTTACTATACTATTTTGTTACTAATTTTCAATAAGTATATAAAATTTTGAGGTTTTTACCAGGGGTTTTGCACGCATTAGCTATTCTATTGCCCGCCATACGACATTTTCACCATACGATACCAACTCCGGAAACGATTAATGTCGTATGGCGGGGGTCTACTGTATTGTAATATATTAGGAGAATCATACATATATGGATAACTTGATACAGAAAAATTTGCTACCTGAAAGGGAAGAAATGATTAGTGCCACAATGAAATTTGAAAATTTAATAAAAGTTTCTTATAAAGTTTTCTGTAACTGTTGGATATTATCAACACTGTGATAGGTACACACGGCACAAGTGCTATTTGTATGATTCTACACCTGATGTTTTTTTAACAGTCTTTAGTGTCAGCATGGTGACAATCACTTAAAAGGTATTGCACTAGAAGGTGTCAACACCTTTACACCATAATTGAGAGTCCCAATCAATTCACTGTTCATCGCAGCACTAGACGACAGGTTTTATTACACTACCTGCCTGTACCACGTAATGCTTCAACTCATGCACTTGCTTTGCATAATGTTTGTAGAACACTCTGGATGACTTCCATCCAGTGTATGAGCGGAGACGGTCAAAATCCATGTAGTGAAAAAAGTTCAGTGATGAAGCAATTTTTCTTGGATCATGACCTGCGTGTGTACTGTCAGGATCCCCTCTGCGTATAAAGTAGGTGAGCTTCACCCTCAGTTGTTTTAGGGATAAGTTTGATCCTGAAGTTTCTCCTTTAAAGAGCTGTCCTCCCCTGAAGTCTGAAGTTCTTCGAAGATAGACCTTTGGACATTCTACTGGAAACAGAGAGACATCTTCCTTCAGAGGGCAGATTCTCCAGGGACCCCATCTCTTAGTGGGTAGCTCATTTTGGGCGAGAAAGGTTGGATCAGGAAATAGATTCAGTTCTCCCACTTCTGTGAACTGAATATGGCCCTCGTCTCTGGATAGGGCCACTATTTCACTAACTCTAGCCCCTGAGGCTATAGTGAACAGGAAAATAACTTTTTGAGTTAGATCCTTGAAAGAGCAATCTTCATTGTTCACTGTTGAATCATAATGTAGGACCTTGTCCAAGGACCATGAAATGGGCATCGGAGGAGCTGTAGGCCTGAGTCTAGCACATGCCTTTGGGATCTTGTTCAAGATCTCATTCGACAGGTCTACTTGAAAGGCGTATAGAAGAGGTCTAGTCAGCGCCGACTTATACGTACAGTAGTTATCGTGTTAGCTGCCAGGCCATGTTCATGAAGGTGGATAAAGAAGGACAGACAAAAGTCTATTGAGATTTCTTTTGATCCTTTTGCTTTGACGAAAGCAACCCACTTTTTCCAAGATGATTCATATTGTCTTCTTGTTGACTTGGACTTGTATTCTTCTAGGAAGTCTATACTGCCTTTTGAGATCCCTATTCTTTTCTTAACCGCTAGGGCGAGAAAATCATGATAAAGGTTTTTGGTTCTCTATAATGAAGCGAAGACAGTCGACTTCTGCACCCGTTGAGACAGTGCTGGGTTCGGTAGAGGGACCAGCCTCAGCTTCAGTTCTATTACCAGGGGGAACCAGTTGCTCTTGGGCCACTTGGGAGCCACTAGAGCTGCTGTTCCTCTGAAGGATCTCAGCCTGTTGAGGACCTTCAGTAGGAGATTGGTCGGAGGGAACAGGTAAATCCAGTTCCATCTGTTCCAATCGAGGGACATGGCGTCCGTCGCCTCCGCTAGAGGGTCCTCATATGGGGCTACATATCGAGGTAGTTTCTTGTTGTCGCTCGTCGCAAAGAGGTCGATCTGCAGTTCCGGGACTTGACGTAAGATGAAGGAAAATGAGTTTGCGTCTAGGGACCATTCTGACTCTATCGGCTTTAGCCTGGATAGAGCGTCCGCCGTCACATTGCGGAACCCTTGAAGGTGAACTGCTGATAGGTGCCATCTCTTCTTCTCCGCCAGACGGAAGATGGCTAATACCACATGGTTGATATGGGGCAATCTCGAGCCTTGTTGATTTAGGCACCTCATTATCACTTCGCTGTCCAAGATCAGCCTGACGTGCGCTGATCTGCGAGGAGAGTGTTTTTTCAACGTCAAAAGGACTGCCATGGCCTCCAAAATGTTGATGTGAAAGGTCTTGAACAGAGAGGACCAAGTCCCTTGGACTTTCCTTTGATGGGAGTGACCTCCCCATCCTTCCGTCGAGGCATCCGTGTGGATGGTTATCGATGGTGGAGGTGGTTGCAAGGGCACAGTCCTTTTTAGGTTTTTGGCCTTCGACCATGACTTGAGAAGTGATCGTAGTAAGGTCGGTATCGGTCTTTTTTTATCTCTTCGAGCGTTTGATGCGTATCTTCTATAGACTTCTGACGCATCTTTCAGTTGTGCTTTTAGCACTGGGTCTGTCACTGCAGCAAACTGGAGAGCCCAGTACTCTTTCTTGTTGGCGTCTTGAGATCCTGTCGGATTTCAGTAGTCTCTTGACAGATCCTACAATCTTTCTCCTCTTCCTTGGGGGAATGGAGAGACGGTGGGACTTCAAGTTCCAATAGATTCCCAGCCATTGAAATTCCTGAGCTGGAGAACGTCAAGACTTCTTGAGGTTGATCTTGAATCCCACATGTCCTGGATGCTGCCCACACCAGCCAGTCGTCCAGGTATGCTGCTACCTGAACGCCTTTTAGGCGTAGTTGTTGAATGACTGCATCTGCAAGTTTCGTGAAGATCCTTGGGGCTATGTTTAGTCCAAAGGCCATGGCTCTGAAGACATATTTTTTCTTCTGTAGCTTGAATCCTAGGTAAGAGGAGAGGGGGCGGCTGACTGGAATATGCCAGTAAGCATCTGCCAGGTCTATTGAGACTGTGTAACAGGGTTCTTATGTGCTGAAGGATTAACATCCTGAACTTGCTGTTCTCGATGAACTTGCTGAGTGGCGACAAGTCTAAAATGACACTGAGTTTGTCTGAGTCCTTCTTGGGAACAAAAAACAGCCTTCCCTGGAATCTGATGGACTTTTCCCTCCTTATTACCCGTTTACTCAATAGTTATAGGGCATATTCTTCTAGTGAGGGGGTGGAGTGTTGGAAGAATTTAAGAATGATGGTGGAGCCTTGCTCCAGCTCCATCCAAGTCCATTCTTGATTAGTCTGTGGGCCCAAAAATTGAAGGTCCAACGATCCTGAAATTGTTGGAGCCTCCCTCCTACCTGAAGCATCTCATTGCTTTTGTTGTCCGGAGGATTTACCTCCTTGACCGCGTCCTCCCCTACATTGTGGGGGGTGTTTTGAGGAGCCCTGTCTGGAACCTCTACCTTTAGGACCAAAGGTAGTGGTCTGCCTCTCAAACCCAGGGTTGAATGCTGGTGACTGGGCAACCAGCTGTTGAGGCACCATCTGGTAAGTGGTTTGCAGTGGAGCAACCACCTGGGGCACCGCGGTCATGGTGACTGTGGGATGTTGTTGCTGGGCAGGCCGAGAGGGTAGTCTAGGTCTCTTGGTCTTCCTCTTAGGCTGGGGACCCGCATCCGGGGAAGATTTCCGTTTGGATGACATGCCCCACTTCTGGAGAAGGTTCCTATTCTCCGTGGCGGCTTTGTCAACTACCTCCTTGACCACTTCATTTGGGAAGAGATCCTTACCCCAGATATTGGAAGCTATCAGCTTCCTAGGTTCGTGTTTCACCGTTGCATTAGCAAACACGAACTCTCTGCATGCTCTTCTGGCTTTCATAAAGCCATACAGATCCTTAACTAAGGTGGCCATGTGCATCTTGGCCATGACCATATTCATATCGGGGGTGCTCTTTAAGCCTGCGCACATCTCCATACAATTCTGTAGGGATAGGGATGCCGCTAGTCACTCTTTCGTCTCTTGCTCCCTAAGCAAGAGAAAGTCTGACAGCTTTGGTAGATTCTCGTTGAACTGACGTCCAGCGATATCTGCCTCCAACTTCCCAACTGAGAATGTTAAGTGGACTTCTTTCCAGTCCTTATCCTCCATAGGTAGGGCTAATGACAGGGGTCTACACTCCTCCAGTGTAGGACAAGGTTTTCCTGCCTCTATTGTCTTAGCAACTGCTTTAAGAGCCTTCAATGTAAAGGGGAAGGCTATTGAAGCTGGAGCAAGAAAGGTAGGATGTTTCTTGCTTAGGGCAGACACCTTAGAGTTCATGTAGCCCACCTTCTTTAGGCTGCTCGACAAGAAAGCCTGTGCCTTGTCGTGGTCGAATACCATGACCTCCTTGGGTTCCGTTTCTTCCTTCGACGCTGGCTCCTGCTTCAGTCGAACGAAGCAGTCTGGGTAAGCATTGAAGCTTGGCCAGAACTGAATGTCATTAAGAGGGACGGCTCCCATCTTCTCCGAAATGAAGAGTTTGCCGTTGGTGATCGACATAAACTCCGCATATCTCCAGGGATTAGTTTCGGAGCAGGGTGGGAGGTCTTGAACTCTAAGTCTCTTGTGAGACCCTCGGGAGGCGGAGAGTCGAGCTTCACGGAGCTCTCTCAAGTTTCGCTTCCCTAGCTTCGCCTTGCTTGCGAATGCTCTCCATTAGAGCCGTAAGATTGGCCAGTGCCTGTCTCATGTCATCTGATGGAGGGGCAGAAGATGTTGAGGGTAACGGCTCCTGTGCTGGTACCAACGGAAGGGACTCCGACTCGACTTCATCATCTTCATCGGGAGGTAGCGTAGACTTCTCCTCATGATCATCCTTGAGAAGATCCTTCTCAGTGTCCGTGGACACTTCAGACATCCTTTCCTCCAGGTGGATGTCCATGCCTTGTAATGCATCACTGACATCCGTCATACCTGGGGTATGACAGCTTCAATACCAGCTCTAGGGAACAGCAAGTTGCGCATCCTTTCATTAGGAGTTACGGTCCCGTAGTTCTTCTGGAACCCTCGTACCCATCTACGCAGCTTAGCTCGTGCTGCATCCCTCGACTCCGCTCACTTGGGGTCGTCGAAACCATCGGTCACCAAGGTCCAGCATACACTACAGTCTTGGGGGTCCCAGTACCATAGGGTTTCCTTAGTGATGGTGCAGGGGGCATGAGACCTGCACCCTTTGTGGACACAAAAGTCCTTACTCTTGTGGTTGCAAAAGATGATCTTGCACTTCACTAGGTCCTCCAGTAAAGAGAAGAAAATTAAATGAGTATGCGGTTGTTCATCTCACATGATAACCAATTTATGTAAAATATTATTATTAATATTTTAACTATTATAGCTTAGGATAGTCAAGCTAGAAAGGAACTAGGAAAGACACATACTTGTGTTTCCTGTCCAGCCAATTGCTGTGACCTCCCCCAAAATTAAAGTCAAAGAGTTTCCTGTTTGGGAAACTCAGGAGAAGGGTTCTAACCCCTAGGGGTAGATAAGTGTATCTTAATACTGTACTGACCTTCTTAAGTTCTTTAATATTGTGAGGTAAGTTGTTAACTGATTAACTATCAGTATATTGAAGGAAATCTTTCCTTCTAATATAGAATTGGTCTCAACAACAGACTGTGCCAGGAAGCACAAGATATGTTGGAAAATAACTACTGTATAATATATACTATAGTTTTTTGTCTGCAGTATATCTTATACTCCAAATATACTGGCTACAGTATAATCATATACTGTAGTTCAACCGGCATGTTGCCGACTAGGCTGGTTAGTACCTGGCGGCACCAACACCGCCGGCATGTCGCCGGCTGGGTTAGTACCTGACGGCACCGGTCCAGTTGGCATGTTGGCGGCTGGGTTAGTAGCTGGCGGCACTAGCTGACACAGAGAGAGAAAAAGTGGAGTAAAGGGCTACCGTATTAAATGTTTGTTAACAGTAAATAAGGGTGTGTACTTAACCTTACTGCCTTCCTCCAAAATGAGGGTTCAAATGGAAGGGGAGAATGCATCATTCAAGCTTCCATCCAACCACAAAATCCGTTGCCGGACAATGCCGGCTAGGAGATGTGGATGGCAATCCAAGAGAGGACTGAAGAACACTCGATAGTAGAGAGGTCTCCCACCGGCAGCCGTCACAGCCGGCACAACCTTTCCCGGAGCCTTGCGTCCAAAAGAGAAAGACTGAGTGACTATACAGCTGCTTATGTAGGAGCCTGGCCGGCCCGACAACCTACCCGGCAAGCGGTGAGATTGTAGGACGATGGCCACAGGGTTGCAATGGCTAGGCCATCGCTAAAGGACAGAGAGGGGGCAGGGAAAGGGTCCTGTATCAAGTGTGGAAGAAGGCGGCAGGGTTGCCGCCACTACCATACAAGGGAGAAACTCTGTTTCAGTATCGACACCATCCTAGGCAGCAGAAGAATATCTATTCTTCAGCCTAGGGTCTGCCGAAACATGACTAGTCTTCTAGACCACATGAGAGAAGGTGGCGGCATCATACTACCACTTCAGGTGTGGCCTAGGGAGGCATAGCCTCCTATGCCGGCAGGGGAGTGACTACTCACCCTGCTGCTCAGCCGCCGGCAGAAAGACTGAATACTCTGAGGTTCTGTCGAAAACCAAAGCCAGGCACTGGCCGGCAAAGTTGGAAGACAGAAAACACTAGCCTAGCCAAGCCAGAGTGACTACTCTATGGCGAGACCAAGATAAGGTTGTCGCCTAAGCAGCACTCAGAGGGAAGGAGGGATTACCCTTGAATCTCCACAGGAGACGAGTATCGAGTTATATAAATAATTCTCGGAGATATCTATCTCCCGTTGAATTGATAAAATGATACATGAGGGTAAACTGGGATCATGTATGAAAGTATACTGAAGAGCGTAGGCTAGTTAGCCTAGTATGATTGTGCCTAAATAGCTTTCATAATTTATCAATGCTATTACAACCGGGAATGTCGTTCTGCTAACTAAATAACACATTCGTAACAACAGCGCCCGTGGTGCCTCCTGTGATCGGCCAAGCTCTGAACACATAAAAGTACTCCAATTTTTCTGTGAGGCAGGAGCTAAAAATTAAACACTGTAAAGAATAAATACTCAACTTTCCAGAGGCAGAAGAAGCTGGAGATTGCATTATAAATCCTCAATAAATTAAACACAAACGTTAGAGCAAGAAGGAAAACCACCGTATGAATTCGCTACAAAAATAGGAATAGGCGCCATCTTGGATACTTGTAATAGTGCGGGAGGAAGGGTAACCTTGATAACGGCTCCCCTTCTATTTTCGCCACTCTTCCCCCTCGAAGCCGAAATGATATTCGGGGTGAAGATTGCTATGTGTCGTATCAAGATATACGTCCCCTGATATTATGCAATATCCTTAAGAGAAATTTTAAGGATATTCGCGCAAGAAGTTAGAATTCTGGAGACCTAAAGGTCAATTCTCTGGGAATATCACTGTAGCCAAATATCCCTTAGAAAGCTACCAATAGGAACCTTCTATCAGGACGACATGGCCTGAGCCCCAAAAAAAGAGTTAACTCGGATTTTCATAAACCCCATTCTTTTAACATACATTATGCATATAGAAACATACACAAGTACTCAAATGCATTTACAGTAGGTTGATATATGAATAAATAATATATATTATGTATGTATGCCCCTTATATAGTCAAAGAAAAAAAAAATTTCCAAGTTCAAAAGTTAGTAAAAATTATTTCTTGTCTATTATATTGGTCAATGATAAAAAGTACTGAAATTTTTTTTTTTGCATCGTTTGAATTTATTACTTCAAAATTATTAGCAATTTTATAAAATAAACAATACAGTGGAACCTCTACATACGATTGTCTTTACATACGAATTTTACAACATCCGAAGTAAAATTCGATCAAATTTTCGTCTCGACACCCAAAGTCTTGCTCCAACATCCGACGTAGATCATACACGTAGAATTTTCTCGAAGCGTCAATCATAGTTTCTTGTTTACGCCGGTAGACGGCAGCACGTCGGAGGGACGCCAATCGAGCGTCGCCTTGATCAGTCCTCTCATCTCATGCGCATTGTGTGGTTGTTCTCTATTCGCTCCGTTATTAACAGTGCTTTTTATCTTCCTTTTTCACGTTTTGTTTTTGGGTTTTACGTATAATCATGGGTCCTAAAAAGCTTAGTTTCGGTTCAGGAAGTAGTAGTGGTGAGAAAAGGAAGAAGTCAATGCTTTCATTAGAACTAAAACAAGAAATAATAGAAAAACATGAGCGAGGTGTGCGTGTTAGCGATCTGGCTAAGCAATATGGCCGAAATATGTCTACTATCTCGACGATCATCAAACAGAAGGCAGCCATTAAAGCAGTCAAACCATCGAAAGGATCACCATTATTTCTAAACGTCGTAGCCCTAACCTGGAAGAGATGGAATGCCTTTTATTGATATGGATAAAGGACAAAGAGATTGTTGGCGATACGATCACTGAAACGATCATTTGTGAAAAGGCCAACGCTATCTATTGTGACTTGAAGGCGGAGGGCTCTGGGGGTTACTTGGGGGAGAGTTCAACCGATCCTACGACAGAGGAATTCAAGGAGTCTCGAGATTGGTTCGAGAAATTTAAGAAATGGACCGGGATTCATTCAGTTGTTCGGCATGGAGAGGCTTCAAGTTTGGACACCAAGGCTGCTAATGATTTTGTTAAAAAGTTCCAAAAGATCGTGGAGGAGGAAGGCTACATAGAGCAGCAGGTTTTCAACTGTGATGAAACCGGTCTGTTTAGGAAAAAGATGCCTAGTCGAACATATATTACCGCCGAAGAGAAGAAAATGTCTAGACATAAGCCTATGAAGGATCAGTTGACTCTTGCCCTTTGTGCCAACGCCAGCGGGGACTGCAAAATAAAGCCGTTATTGATTTACCATTCCGAAAACCCTAGGGCATTTCAAGCACATAGAATTAATAAAGACATGCTACATGTTTTGTGGCGTTCTAATTCTAAGGCTTGGGTCAGTAGGCATATCTTTGTTGAATGGGTAAACCTAGTTTTTAGCCCTGCTGTCAAGAAGTACCTTCAGGAGAGGAATTTGCCTTTGAAGTGCTTGCTTTGTTAGGATAATGCACCCACTCACCCCCAAGGACTCGAAGATGATATCATCGACCAGTACAAATTCATCAGAGTGTTGTATCTTCCACCGAACACCAGCCCTATCCTCCAGCCTATGGACCTGCAAGTCATCTCTAATTTTAAGAAGCTTTCCTCCAAGCACTTACTTAAGCAGTGCTTTAATGTCACGCAAAGCACCAACTTAACTTTGCGTGAATTTTGGAGGAGCCATTTCAATATCGTGCACTGCTTAAAGATCATAGATCAGGCTTGGAGGGAGTAACTCGTCGTACACTGAATTCAGCCTGGAAGAAGCTTTGACCTGATGCTGTTGCTCCCATAGATTTTGAAGGTTTTGACCCCGAGCCTGGACCTGTGCTTGCCGTCGAGGAAGACGTAGAAGAGATTGTATCCCTTGGCAAGTCCATGGGTCTGGAGGTCGATGAAGATGACATCACCAAACTCGTCGATGAGCATCATGAAGAGCTCACCACCGAGGAACTCAAGGAGCTGCAAGCCATGCAGCATGATGAGTTCCAAGCACAGTTGAGTGAGTTGGAGGAGATCGAGGAGGTACAGTAGGTCATATCTTAGGTTCGGCTGAAATAAAAGATGTTGGCATATCATCAACACGTGGTTGGTTTCATCGATAAGCATCACCCACAGAAACTTTAGGTTTGCCGTGTAGTTGCACAGTTCGATGATGTTTGTTTAACTCATTTTAGAAAAATTCTCTAGAGCCATACCAAGCAACTTTCTCTGGATAGTTTCTTTAAAAAATCTACGAAGTGGTCTAGTGATCATGATGAAGAGAAAGAGAGTGAAGCAAAGAAAAGTAAGATCAAATCGAGTGAAAGTGATGCAAATTAAAAATAAAAAAG
Source organism: Palaemon carinicauda (assembly GCF_036898095.1). Lineage (NCBI taxonomy): Eukaryota > Metazoa > Arthropoda > Malacostraca > Decapoda > Palaemonidae > Palaemon > Palaemon carinicauda. Next base: position 93,455,014 of record NC_090735.1, on the reverse strand, counting down.
AAAAAATAATGTAAAAAAAATATAAAACATAAAAATGAAAAAAAAAATAAGCTAAGATAGGTGAAAATTCACATAGTGTAAGTTAGAGTAAGTTACAGTAAGTTATCGCAGTCGCCGTCTCTACCTCCTCGCTGATCTTCCGTCTCCTCCTGCGTAGCAATTCCAACACCTGCGCTGGCCTGTCTTTAAGGTAAAGTGTCAATAAAAATCCCTTTTTTTATTTATTATTTCTTTATTATTATTCTTTTTTAGATATTTCTGTATTATGCAATTGTATTAAACGGATTTTGAGCGAAGCGAAAAATCTATTTTTGGGTGAGATAGCCATGGCGTCCTGATGGAAGGTTCCTTTTTGGTAGCTTCCTTGGGTAAATAACTACTAAGATATTCCCAGAGAATTTAACCACAGGTTATCACAGAATTCTAACTTCTGGAGAGAGTATCCTAAAGGTTTCCCTGTAAGACATCGTATATCAACAGGGGACACATGTATTAAAGCGCCACATAGCTATCTACACCCCGAACAGAGTTAATGCTTCGGTGTGTAAGGGCTGAGAATAGCTGGGAGCCGTTCCATAGCTAATCTCATTCGTGGCTACTTCTGGTACTCGAGACGTAAAAAAACGGCCGCCATTGCTAAAATGACGTCACGTCCGTCTTCATCCTGAAGCCAGTTGCTTGCCGATCACCATGATACAGCAGAGCAGGGTGGGACCTAAAAACTGGACGAAGTAGCAGGGAGGGTCCATCAGGACGCCATGGCTATCTCACCCAAAAATAGATTTTTCGCTTCGCTCAAAATCCGTTTTTTGGGCTCAAGCCATGGCGTCCTGATGGAAGAATACCAGAGAATCAATGTATCGTGGTAGATTTTCCCCTATTAGTAAGTGCCAAGGCATTGACAAAATAGCATAGTAATCTTGGTAAAAGAACCGTAGGGAAGAATCATCCTGCCCCCCTTGGCAGTGAAGTTCCCACGGGCCATGCCGACGTCAAAGTGGTATTGAAGGGCTATTCACCCTGATAGAAGAACTTGAAGAACTTGGAGACGAAGCTGAATGTTTGGCATTCGTATAGGAACATTCTGAAAAGCAGACCAGTGGTGGTTGGGCACTGTGTGCTGAGAAGGGTGATTCATCTCCAGGGTATGAAGAATAAGTATTCGTATTGGAACAGTACATAATCAGAGTGAATATAAATTAAGAGTTAGTATCTTAATTTCTCCATAACCATAAGGAAAAGGGGATAATAAAACTATGACAGGCATGTATTTCATAGTAAGTAGGAGCTGATTGAGACGCACAGGTAATAAAATAGAAATTTTATTTCACAAATGCAGAAATTAAATGAATTGCAGCAATAAGTAAAGTTCATTTACAGTAATTATAATGTACATAGTAATAAAGACTTGCTCTTGAATCTGAAAAGGAATTTCAGGATTATTAGTAGGCACTCGTTCTCGAAGAACGTAAGTCTTTGATTAAAAACACATCATGCTCAGGGCATGTGGCACTTGTGTGACAACTATGACATTTCACCTGGGATAAGAACAGTTATAAAAGCACTAAGTGTTTTCAACATCACTATGTATCGCTCGAGGGTCAACATAGGCACCCGAAGAGTTAGAGTCCCAAGTAACTCACTGTTCTATGCAGAGTTAGGTGCAGGTTTCATAACACTACCTGCGGCTACCACAAAATGTTTGACTTCGTGCACTTGTTTCGCATAATGTTTAAAGAAAACGCGCGAGGACTTCCAGCCTGTGAAGTTTTTAAGGCTTTCAAAGTCCATACTCTGAAAGAAATTCAGAGATGATGCAACTTTCCTAGGATCATGACCGGCGGGTGTACTGTCAGGATCCGCTCTGCGAATGAAGTAGGTGATTTTCGCTTTTAATTGTTTCAGTGACAGGTCGCTGCCCGATGTTTCTCCTTTGAAGAGTTGGCCTCCACCAAAGTTCGAAGTTCTGCGAAGATAGACCTTGAGGCTCTCTACTGGGCATAAAGAGACATCTTCCTTCAGGGGGCATATTCTCCAGGGGCCCCATCTTTTGGTGGGTAATTCATTTTTGGCGAGAAACGTCGGATCAGGGGAGAGGGTAACGTCTCCTGTATCGGTAAACAGGATGTGCCCTTCCTCTCTTGATAATGCCACTATTTCGCTGACTCGGGCTCCCGAAGCAAGAGCAAAGAGAAATATAACTTTCTGAGTCAGATCCTTGAGAGGGCATGAATCATTATCCAAGTTGGAGGCGAAATGGAGCACCTTGTCTAATGACCAGGAGATCGGTTTCGGTGGGGGTGCTGGACGTAGGCGAGCACATGCTTTCGGTAGTTTATTGAAGATGTCGCTGGACAGATCAATTTGGAAGGCATACAGAATTGGTCTGGTCAAGGCCGATTTACAGATTGAAATCGTATTGGCTGCTAATCCCTGTCCATGAAGGTGAATAAAGAAGGACATGCAGAAATCAATTGTGATTTCCTTAGGATTTTTTGTCTTGACGAAGGAGACCCATTTCCTCCAGGATGATTCGTATTGCCGTCTTGTGGATTCGGTCTTGTATTCCTCTAGGAAGTCCAGACTTTTCTTCGAGATCCCAAACCTCTTCTTTGCGGCTAGGGAGAGAAAATCATGAGATGAAGGTCCTTGATTTTCGATGATGAAGCGAAGACAGTCGACTTCTGTACTTGTTGGGAGAGAACTGGGCCCGGGAGAGGGATCAGCTTGGGCTGCAGCTCCAGGACTAGGGGGTACCAGTTGCTCCGGGGCCACTTGGGAGCCACTAGGGCCGCTGTCCCTTTGAAGGTTCTCAGTTTGGAGAGGAGTTTCAGCAGAAGGTTGGTGGGAGGGAACAGGTAGATCTTGGACCATCTGTTCCAGTCCAGTGACATGGCATCCACTGCTTCTGCCTTGGGGTCCTTGTACGGGGCCACATACCGAGGAAGTTGATTGTTGTCGCTCGTTGCGAAGAGATCTATCTGAAGTTCTGGGACTTGGTGAGAGATGAAGGAGAATGATCTTGCGTCTAGAGACCATTCCGACTCTATCGGGTTTGTTCGAGATAGAGCATCCGCTGTCACGTTGCGGAATCCTTGTAGGTGAACTGCAGACAGGTGCCACTTCTTCTTCTCTGCCAGACGGAAGATTGGGAGAAGCACCTGATTTATCTGGGGCGATCTTGAGCCTTGGCGATTGAGACAACGAACTACCACCGAGTTGTCTAGGGTTAGACGAATGTGGATCGAGGGAGGCGGGGATAATTTCTTCAGAGTTAGAAGGACCGCCATGGCCTCCAAGATGTTTATGTGGAACGTCTTGAACAGGGGAGACCAGGTGCCTTGAGCCTGTTTTTGGTGGGAGTGACCTCCCCAACCCTCCAGCGAAGCGTCCGTGTGGATGTTGAGTGATGGAGGAGGGTGTTGAAGAGGAATGGACCTTTTCAGGGCCTTTGCTTCCGACCACGGCTTGAGGAGAAGTCGAAGTCTGTTTGGGAGCCGTCTCTTGAGGTCTCTTCGAGCGATGGATGCAGAACGTCTCCAGACTCCCGCGGCATCCTTTAGCTGTGCACGAAGCACTGGGTTTGTTACTGAGGCGAACTGTAGAGAGCCTAGAACTCGTTCCTGCTGGCGTCTTGAAATTCGTTTGGATTTCAGTAGTCGCTTGACAGACCCTGCTATTTCCTTCCTTTTCTTCTGGGGGATGGAAAGGCGGTGTGACTGAAGGTTCCATTGGATTCCTAACCACTGGAACTTCTGAGCTGGAGAGAGGCGAGATTTCTTCTCGTTGATCTTGAATCCCAGGTGTTCTAGGTACTGGGTGACTTTGTTGCAAGATTTTACACAATCTTCGGGCGATGGAGCCCAGACTAGCCAGTCGTCGAGGTAGGCCATTACCTGGACGTTTCGGAGGTGGAGCTGTTGTACTATGGCGTCCGCCAGCTTTGTGAAGATCCGAGGGGCCACATTGAGGCCGAAGGGCATGGCCCGGAAGGCATAGCTTTTCCTTTGGAGTCGAAATCCTAGGTAGGAGGAAGCGTGATGGTTCATTGGAACGTGCCAGTAGGCATCCGCCAGGTCTATGGAGACCGTGTACGAACCTCGAGGCAGAAGGGTCCTTATCTGTTGAAGAGTCAGCATCTTGAACTTGTCGTTCGCTATGAACTTGTTGAGGGGGGATAAGTCCAGAATGACTCTGAGTTTGTCGGAGTCTTTCTTGGGGACACAAAACAGTCTTCCTTGGAACCTGGTGGACTTTACCTTCCTTATCACCTTCTTGTTCAAGAGATCTAGGACATATTCTTCCAGAAGGGGGGTTGATTGTTGGAATAACTGCTGGAATGTTGGGGGTGGTTGAGTCCAACTCCAGCCTAGACCCTTCTTGACGATGCTGTGTGCCCAGGGATCGAAGGTCCAACGATCCTGGAATTGGCGGAGTCTTCCTCCCACCGGAAGCACTTCATTGCTTCTGGTGTCCCGAGGGTTTGCTGCCTCGGCCGCTAGCTCCCTTTCCTCCTCTGCCTCTGGAGGGACGACGAGACGCGTCTCTGCTTGCACCTCTGTTTGAGCCTCTACCTTTGGGACGAAAGGTAGTTGTCTGTTGCTCGAAAGCAGGGGTGAAGACCGGTGACTGTGACAACACCGGTTGGGTGACCAATTGAAAGGTCTGTTGTGGCTGAGCTGCCACTTGGGAGGTAGCGGGTCCCGGAAACTGACGTCTTGGTTGACGTTGCTGGGGTTTCTGTTTTGAGGATTTCCTCTTAGGTTGAGGTCCGTCGTCCTGAGAGGGTTTCCTCTTTCTTGACATGCCCCACTTGTGGAGAAGGTTCCTATTCTCCGTGGCGGCTTTGTCGGTGATTTCCTTCACAAGGTCAGAAGGAAACAGGTGTTTGCCCCAGATGTTGGAGGAAATCAGCCTCCGGGGTTCGTGTTTCACAGTGGCACCTGCGAACACGAATTCACGACAGGCTCTCCGAGCCTTCATGAAGTGGTATAAGTCCTTCATCAGGGTTGCCATGTGGGATTTGGCAAGTACCATGTAGTGGTCTGGTACTCTGGTGTCACAGGCCATAATTTCAAGTTGGACTTGGTGGGACATGGATGCTGCGAGCCTCTCCTTCGTATCTTGTTCCCGACGAAGGAGGTGATCGTTGAGCTTCGGGAGGTCTTCGTTAAACTGACGTCCGGCGACGTCAGGATCTAGCTTTCCCACGACGAACGTATGCTGGATGTCCTTCCAGTGTCGAGCGTCAGGGGGAGTAACTATGGAGAAGGGTCTGCACTCCTCCAGTAAAGGGCAGGCTTTCCCCTCTTCCACAGCTTTAAGGCACGCAGCGAAGGCCTTTTCCAAGAATGGAAGTACCGCATTTTCAGGTGCGACATAAGTAGGGTGCTTCTTGCTCAGGGCCGGAAGCTTAGAGCAGGTAAAACCCCTACTCTTGAAAGTGTTGGCTAGCATAGCCTGGGCCTTCGCGAGATCGAACACTATCTCTTCCTTCGGTTCGGTCTCTTCTTTAGAGGCAGGTTCAGAACGAAGTCGGACGTAACAGTCCGGGTAGGCCTCGAAGTTTGGGAAGAACTCCACGTCTTCCAAAGGGACCGTGCCGATCTTGTCGCTGACGAAGATCCTGCCGGTCGCGATAACCATATGCTCAGCATACCTCCATGGGTTGGCATGTGAGCAAGCGGGGAGATCCTTAACCGAAATCCGCTTCGGTTCTCTGGATCCCATCATGGACCTGATGAACTCCTGATTCTCCTTTAACCTGTCGTCCATGACGGCTCTAATCAACCGGATCATTTCTTGAGTGGATGAAGAGGGATCCGGGGTCGTGGAGGTAGACGGGATAGACACTTCCGTCGGTGTAGGAGTAGGGGCGGAGATGGAAGGAGGAGCGACCTCTTGCTCCGACTCGGCGTATTCCACCTGGTCTTCGTCATCTTCAGCTCCTTGAGCCATAAGGGTCTTCTCCGTGTCTTCCGAGACATCCGACATATGTTCGTCATCTTCGGAATCCAAACGGCACTCGTGCATGGACTGGGCCATGACAACATCAGGTTCCACTGTAATTTGGACAGTGGGAATCAAATCCTTGGGTACCACTGAATCAGGGGAGGCCTTAGGGAACAGGAGTGACCTCATTTCTTCAGTGGCCAGGTACGGTCCGGTGGCATTCTTCTGGAAGCCACGCACCCACTTGCGTAGCTTCTCCCGAGAAGTGTCCCTGACCTCCGCTGAGGGAGGGTCATGGAAGGCATCAACTAGGTGAGCCTGGCAGACCGTACAATTCAGTGGGTCCCAGAATTTCAGATCCCCTTTCTTGTTAGCACAAGGGGCGTGAGTCCTGCAAGCTGTATGCCCGTAGAAGTGCGGGCGTTTCACAGCGCAGAAGTCGAAGTCACACTTCATCTGCTCCTCCTGTGGAAGAAAGAGAAAATGAGTATGGGGGGAGTCATAAGAGTGGTTCTTAAGCTAAGTTAAGATTAATCATTAATTTTAACTTAATGAAGGGTGTGATGCATAGAGATTGAAGTAGTAAAGAAAACATACTCCATGCATCCCGCCCGGCCGACTACCGCAAGCTTTATCCTTGGATAATCCGAGATGGCCGAAGGCACAGGATAGTATTCCCTAAAATTCCACAGGGCAATGGAATTCCATGGAAAAACCAAGGATAAGTTTGGGACCGAGATCACTGTCCCAAATGAGGGAGCTAACAGGTCCCTTAGGGTAACTGCTTCCGGCAACCAGCCGCGCTAAGATGCACGCAGCATGCTGGAATTTTGAAGAATGCAAAGAGACAGCATGATTACTAATAGAACAGTACCAAGGCACTGATCTTAATAGTGTAAACAGGTCATCTGTTTGCAGTGTAGGGCTATCAGTATTCATATGATAGCTAGTAGAAGGGGGTGCAAGTAGTCTTGACGCCTCCAGGGGGTTCCGGCAGACCTCCGGCACACCGGAGGCCGCTCCAGCAGAGTTTCTGGCATTAGAACAGACAATATGTAAGTCAAGAGTAATACCAGGGTGGCGGCCGCCGGCACAACGGCGGCACGCCGGCAGAGGAGCGGCGGCTCCGGCAGTCGGAGGATGCCGGATTGGTGACTGGGACAAGGATGGTTATAGCTGAACCAGGTTGCCGGCAGTGTATGCCGGCACTCCGGTGGCCGACCGGCAGGCGGACGGCGAAGCTAGGAGGAAGGAGGAGAGCCATCGGCGGTCGACAGTCCCCCGGCACGCGGGGGGCTGGCGGCATGAGGGTAGGGGAGAGTCACCAAGGTAGGAGGCGGGTATCGCCGACAGTGGAGGCGGCAAGGGACCGGCACCCGGATAGTGAGAGAGACAGGGGGAGGGATGTAAGAAGTCCAGTCATGGACTCCAAGACATCCCCCCCTGAGAGGGTGTACCCATGATAGAGGCAGGCTCTATCACCCAGGAGCAGGGGTCTCAGAGGACCGGGAGCTAGGGTAGCCCAAGGGAGGGCTAGGGGACACCCAAAGAGGGGGGAGACCTCCACATGCAGAACACATCCATTGGCTAACCCCATAGGACACTATGAAGGGTATATGTACCAGAGCGTACTGCACATGGAAGCTCAGGGTAGCCCTATCACTCCACTCTAAGGAGGAGTTGTAGGACAGGGGACAGATGGGTATAGACTAACCTAAGTGTAGGCTAGGCTATACAAGAGATAGGTGGGGAGGGGAGAAGAGAAGAGTCTTCCAAGGAAGGGGTTCTGTACCAGAGCGGCCACTAGGGAAAGGGAGGACACTCCCTAACCTAAGATAAGGCAACCAAGCTGAAACGGTGCATGGGTACAGTTTCAGCAGGGGACAGAGTAACCTTCCAAAACCTAACCTAGAGCAGGGCTAAGAGCCCTGAACTAAGAAAGATAGAAGACATATCGCTATCGCAGGACAGTCATAGACTATTCCTAGCCATAGAGGAAGGGCTAGCCTTTCCTCACTCTCGGACGCAACCCTAAGGGGGGTTCATTCCCTTAGGGAGGACTGAGAGGCGATAAATACTCCATTAGACACTTGATCCCTCTACTTAGAAAGGGAATCAAGGCTAAACAGAGGGAATGCCAAGGCAGGGGATGAAGGAAGCATATAGGGGTCCTACAAGTAGGTTAGGTTAGGAAGGGACACTAACTAACCTATCCCCTATATGGTCCCTGAAGGCGAAAAAACACTTGCATCACGGTCGAAAGTATTGTAAAATAATGCCACTATCTTCATAACTTAGTCTAGGATCACTAAAAAATCATGCATGAACACTTATAAATAGGCGCTCTGGCCTGGGGGCTATAGAAGCCAACTGGTATGAGGTCAATCGATGACCGATAAAAAGCGTCGAAACACGATATAAAAGTTCCTAGCTATGAAGACTAAATAAACTAATGTAATCGATTAGTAAATAAGGCCGGAAGCGTTGTTGTGGCTAACTAAATAAGGCATGCATAACAACAACGACGCCATAAAATGGCGGGTCCGGTAGAGGCACAGCTCTGCCACAAAACAGCAATTATCTCGGAAAGTAATATTTACTTTACGGTCAGAGCTTAACTAAACAATACTGGAACCTTGTACTCAACTTTCCAGAAGAAGGCGAGGCTGAAGGTAGCGACATAACGTAGATGCAAAGCGATAAGTAAAGCACAGGGAAAATCCGTCTAAGTAGGGCGAGCTACTGAACAAAGGATGAAGACGGACGTGACATCATTTAAGCAATGGCGCCCGTTTGTTTACGTCTCGAGTACCAGAAGTAGCCACGAATGAGATTAGCTATGGAACGGCTCCCAGCTATTCTCAGGCCTTACACACCGAAGCATTAACTCTGTTCGGGGTGTAGATAGCTATGTGGCGCTTTAATACATGCGTCCCCTGTTGATATACGATGTCTTAAAGGGAAACCTTTAGGATACTCGCTCCAGAAGTTAGAATTCTGTGATAACCTGTGGTTAAATTCTCTGGGAATATCTTAGTAGTTATTTACCCAAGGAAGCTACCAAAAAGGAACCTTCCATCAGGACGCCATGGCTTGAGCCCAAAAATGTTATGTGTAATTATGTGTAGCAATTTATTAAGAAGTTACACTATCAAGGGTTTTTGGGCTGACGAACAAATTAAACAAATTACAGTGTATTCTTATGGGAATATTTGCTCCAACATACGATCGTTTTTACATACGAAGCACTTCACGGAACGAATTAAGATCGTATGTGGAGGTACTACTGTAATTAAAGAATTACAGGATTTCAAGAAAAAAATGCAAGATAAATTGATAAATTTTCTTCAAAAAAAAAAATCAAACGGTATAGAAGTTAAAAAAATAAGAGAGATATTTTTTCTTCACGAGTTAGCATAGCAATTAACAGGATTTCAAAATATAACGGAGATATGTTTTTCTTCACAAAAAAATAAATAAAGAAATAAATAATAAAAAGTTACAGAAGTTCAAATACTAAAGAAATAATTTATTGTGTAGCCAGTTACAAAAAAAAAAAAAAATAAAAATAAAATACAGGAATTATTTATTCATTTATTTACTTTTCTTTTCATTTTCCTGAACAACTCAAGGCAGAGTGGAAAACGTTCATAACTACTCCCGAACCGTAACGGGGAGAGGACGAAACACGGACCAAAATAACGCTAACAATTGAAAAGTCACGAAAAATAAATAACTCGTAAGTTATCATCCACCCAGAGGGGGAGAGGTGAGGGAGGGAGAACCCGTTGAACGCACAAAACGGAAAACGGGAAATCCGCTCACCCACCGGAGCTAAGAAAGAAAACGAGAGAAAGGGGTAACTCGTGACTGCGAACAGAAAACGGGGACCCCAAGCTCTCGCTCTCTTGGACACAAAATCAGGACTAAAAATCACACAACACTATTATAAACGTATAAAATAAAAATGTACATCCATATAAAACTACGATCGAAGAATAGCATCTGCTAAAACTTAAAATAAATAGCACAGTCAAGTGACGAACGCCTCGGAGGGGCAGGTACTAAACAAACAAAGCTAGATTGCTATCTTGTTCGTAGGCTGGACTTGCTAGCAAAAAGTACCATGAGCATAAATACACAAAAAAAAAAAAAAATAATAACGGTTCTAAAGGCATAAGGCCAGGGACTTAACCAAGAACCTAAGTGACACAGTACTAAACGGGCAGACAAAGATGAATTCCCAAACAAGTGAACAAACAATGGCCGCCGTGAAGGGCCAGACGGGAATAATAAAACAGACTATACTGGATATAAAACAAAAGCCCGGTACTATAAAAAAACTGTCAAAACAAACTATGGTACTTAACATTGGAATGTGTGAAGATGGAGCTTCGGACATGACAAAATAAATCCACGATTGATAAAAAGATCGAGAGCACAACAAAAACAATTCAACACTTAAGAGTCCAAAAAGAAGGATGTTGTTCAGATGGCGGTCGCGTCGTGGCGTGGGTGGTGTGGCGCTGGGGGTTGGCTAGGGCCTTTGTATCGGCCCATCCCTTTGACGAAGGAATTAACTAAATGGAAGACAACCTGTGAATAGTGGATTTCACGCGCCTTTGCTTTATACACGACACCCAAAAGGTGCTCGCGCGAGGGTTGTAACCTCAGCATTCCATGCTTTTATCTTTCTCTGGTATAATTGGAAGGTTTTATCAGAAAAGATATATAAGAAGGACTCTTTTCACAGGTCTCTCCCCAGAAATAGATTTTTCCTTCGTCAAAATCCCTTTTGTATGGTAGTTTTCAAAACATGGTACTGTACTACACATAGTAGTACAAGACAGCTTACAAATATACTGTGATTCTTTTCTGATTGTTTTCCCTTTGTGGTCAAGTTTCTAAGAACATACAACACATTTTCTAGCTGGATTTGATTTTTTCTCTATTGGTGGGATTTCCTTTGGAAAATGTACAGGTGTATACTGTGTAAATATTATAGACGCTATGCGTCTACCAGGCGACTTTCTTGTTGCTAATTCTGATGCATACTTTCCAATGATATCTCGGATTATTTGCAGACAAAATTTCAGATAACAGAGGGGTTTTTGTCCCGCCTGACTAACATATTATATATGATAAATGTATTCTATGCAGCAATGTTCATCGAATGAAAGAACACTTTTTATAATATTTTTCCCCCTTTCCCTTGTTATAGGATAGTCTACACCACCCATAGTAAAATTAAAGTCGTATACAACTTTTGGTTTCTTCACAATGCCATTTCTTGTCTCAATATCTTGCATAGCTGGGTTTTAAATAGTGGAAAGTAATGTAACATCCTTCTTATCTTTCCACCGAAGAACCATAACCTTGCCTCTTTGGAATGCGATTCTCTCTCCGTTTTCAGGTTTTCTATTTTCAGTTGAGCAGGAACTTCCCATCTATTCATGCGTAGAGTTTCATATATGTCAGTTTTCTTGCTGATCAGAATATTAGCTAATAATGGAGAATTATAATAATTATCTGCAGTCACACAATAACCTTTTCCAAGCAAAGGCTTCAGCAGAGTCAATACAATTTGTGAACTTGCTGGCAATCCATTATATTCCTGGTCAAACTAGGTTCCTTTTTCAGCATAAATAATGAAATTCCATACATAGCTGCTTTCAGCCTCGCAGAGTAAAATTTATTTCACTCAAAACTTCCTCCTTTTCATTGGAATATATTGTACACATCCTAACCTACCATTGAATAGCATGAGGCTCTCATCTATTGATAGGTTTTGCTTAGGCATATACTATTTCATAAGGGTCTCACTCAGCATTACATATATATCATTAATTTTATATAATTTGTGGTTTGGATGTGTTTGTTCATCAAAGGTTTTGCTATTCACAAAATGAAGATATTGTTTGATCTTCCTGTAACGTATCACTGTCATAAGTTTACGAAAAATAATTGGTCTTTCAAGCAATTCATCATTAGACCAATTCATTAGATCAGGCATTTTCACTATCCCTCAAAGCATTAGAAGAGCAAAAAAAAACTTCGTTCCGCTTCAGTGACCGGTTTCCAAGATGAATCATTTCTTCCAATTTGTTCAGCAAATCTATTAGTTTCCATCAATACATAATTCTCTCATCAATAAACAAACTGAAGAGATCAAAAGGAGTCATGGTTATCGGATCATTATCATCAAGAAAAATTTATGATTCTGCTTCGAAAGAAAGACGTGGGTGTGACAAAGTCATATCAACAGATAACCAAAGCTGATACCAGTCTCCTCCAGCTATCTCTTCTTCATCATCATTTCTTCACTTGACGAATATTCATCTGATGAGCTTTCACTATCATCAAAAGTATATAAGCCTCCCAGTGGAACTTCATAATCACTATCCTCATCAGAGCTTGACATAAAGGGATTTTGACGTAGGAAAAATCTATTTCTGGGCGAGGGACCTGTGCCGCCCAGTGAATAAGCTCCTATTAGCACTTATTCTTAGGTAATTTACTGCTAAATATACCAGAGAAAAAATGTAAAGGAGTGCTAGGTTGACTAGCTCGCTCACCTATTGGTGTCGGTATGGAATTGGGCGTATAATCCAGAGGTCCCGCACCATTTAGATTCATCCACGACAAAGACCCCCAATAGAGGAGAGCCGTTCAACCTCACTCGGCACCACCAACTCTGCATCCGCTCAGAACTCAACTCCTTAGCACCCAAAGTTTGGGGACTCCAAGGGAGAGGAGCTGGGAGGGTTCACTGGGCGGCACAGGTCCCTCGCCCAGAAATAGATTTTTCCTACGTCAAAATCCCTTTTCTGGGCTTGAACCTGTGCCGGCCAGTGAATATATACAAGAGAAATGTCACCAAACTTGAAAAATAAAGGAAAAAACATAAACACAAGGGAAACGCAAGTTAGTTTAATCAGAGTTGAGTGCCAAAAACAACTATAAAGGTACCTTAAAAGGAACATAAATCCACTTGGTAGAACAATTGACAAAAAAGGTAAGGTATAATAATGCCGTAAGTGATGATATATACAGATACTCGGGAGTCAAAAATTTAACAAATATAGGAACAGTAACCCGGTGCGAAACCAACGAAAACAAATAGGGTATAAATGAGACAGGTAAGGGGGAGAGATAAAATGACAAGGAATTAACATGTGAGTTACCTGGGGGTAACTACGCTCCCTGCAGCTACCGTAGGAAATTTAAGGGCTTCCAAATGTTTAAGATAGTGTTTCTTGAACACTGACGGTGACTTCCACCCTGTGTACCTAGAAAGATCCGTAAAATTCACGTGGTGAAAAAAGTTCACCGAAGTAGCAACTGCTCTAATATCATGTGCAAGAGGAAAAGAGTCAGGGTTAGCTTGTTTAATAAAATACAAAATTTGTTGCCTGATCCCTTTAATGGTAATGGTACCGCCTTGTTCTCTAACGAATAGAGGCCCGGAGGAGTTAGAGGAGGTCCGGGATAAATAAGACTTAAGAGTAGTAACAGGGCACAGAGACGGATCTTGCGTGAGGGGAACAATTTTCCAGGAGGACCATCTGTTCTGAGGGTCTTCGTTCTTAGCTAAAAAGAATTTGTTAGGTGAAAGAAGGACCTCTCCTGAAGGAAGGAACTCAATATGACCCGGGTCTCTTGACAAAGCTGCCAGTTCAGAAATTCTTGCCCCGGAAGCCAAACTCACAAGGAAAAGTGTTTTCCTGAGAAGGGGAATATAATCACAAGAACTGTTAATGGTATCAGAAGCCAATTTGAGCACATCATTAAGGAACCAGGTAACCGGGGTAGGACGGGTAACCGGTTTCAGTCTGGCACAGGCTTTCGGAATTGAAGCTAACAAAGAGTCGGTTAAGTCTATGTTAAAACCCACTAGGAAGATCTTTTTCAAAGCAGATTTAATAGTGGTGATAGTATTGGCTGCCAGACCTGATTCTAATAAAGTTCTAAAGAAAGTGACTGTAAGGTTCAAGTTCATACAGTGTACGTCTGAGTCTATCAGAAATTTAGCCAATTTTTTAACTGCAGAATCATATTGGCGGATGGTGGAATCCCGTTTATCTGATTCTAGGAACAGGGTGTTTTGAGGATCGATATTGGCACCATGCATGGCCGCAAACTTCATGAAGTCCATAAAGTTAGGGCGCTCTGAATGTTTGAGAAAGCGTACACAACGCGTGTTTGTACTATCTGAGACAGAACCGGATTGGGTATCGGGTGAGGATGTAGTCTCAACTCTCGTAGGAGAGGGTACCAATTGCTCTTGGGCCAGTTGGGTGCGACCAAGGCTACTCGTCCCTTGAAGGATCTCAGTTTGTCTAGGACTTTCAGTAAAAGATTCACCGGGGGAAAGAGATAAATCCTTTCCCAGATGTCCCAATTCTGTGACATGGCGTCTGTGGCGTAGGCCTGAGGGTCTAGATTGGGAGCCACATATACTCTCAATTTGTGGTTGGACTCCGTGGCGAAGAGGTCTACTTGGAGACCCGGAACCCGAGAGAGAATCCACCGGAATGACTTTTGATCGAGTGACCATTCCGACTCTAGAGGGGAGGTCCGGGACAGGGCGTCTGCAACTACGTTCCGGACTCCCGCCAAGTGGACAGCTGAAAGATGCCAACGGTTCGAGGCTGCTAGGGAGAATATGGCTACTAGAACATGGTTCAGAGGCCCTGATTTTGATCCGCCTCTGTTGAGGCAGCAGACCACCACTTCGCTGTCGAGAACCAGACGAAGGTGTTTTCTCTTGGAAGGAGAGAGACGTTTCAGGGTTAGTAGAACTGCCATGGCCTCCAGCACATTGATGTGAAATTGGCGGAATAAGGGAGACCAAAGACCTTGAACTTTCCTGTGCTGAGAATAGCCTCCCCAACCTGATAGGGATGCGTCCGTGTGAATGATTAACTTCGGAGGCGGAAATCGAAGGGGAACTGACTTTGACAGATTGTTGGCCTTTGTCCAAGGTAGAAGTCTTTCCCGGAGAATGGGAGGAAGGCGGACTTTCCTGTCCCGGAGCTTCCGATTCGCCCTCGAACGCCAGACACGATTGATATCTTTCAACTTTGCTTTCAGAAGTAGATCCGTCACTGAAGCAAACTGAAGGGACCCTAGGATCCTCTCTTGGAGTCGTCTGGAACTCACTTTGTCTTTGAGAAAGCGTTTGGTGTTCATTGCAATCTCTAACCTCTTGGGTTTGGGAAGACACAGAGTGTGAGATATAAAATCCCATTGCAGGCCGAGCCATTTGAACTTTGATTTCGGAAGAAGACGGGACTTCTTGAAGTTGATCTGAAAGCCTAGAGATTGAAGGTATTGGATGACTTTGTGAGTGGCTTTTAGGCAATTTTGGGAGGTGTCTGACCAAATGAGCCAGTCGTCCAGATAGGCTACTACTTGAATCCCTTGATTTCTGAGTTCCTGAACAGCAACTTCTGCTACCTTTGTGAAGATCCTTGGGGCGATGTTGAGCCCGAAAGGCATCACCTTGAAGGAGTAATTTTTATTTCCTAGGCGGAAGCCTAGATACGGACGGAAGTGTCTCGCTATCGGAACGTGATAATAGGCGTCTGTAAGATCGATAGAGGTGGTTACGGCCCCACGGGGAAGTAAGGTCCGCACCTGCGAGACGGTAAGCATTCGAAACTTGTCGCATTGAATGGACAAGTTGAGAAGGGATAGGTCTAGAATCACTCTTCTCTTGTCCGAATCCTTCTTCGGGACACTGAACAGCCGACCCTGAAACTTCAGGTGTTTCGTTTCTTGTATGGCGTTCTTTTGTAACAGGTCCTGGACAAACTCGACTAGGTCCGGAGTGGAATGCTGATGAAATCTGTTCGGTGGAGGAGGTCCTTGAATCCAACTCCACCCCAGTCCCTTGGAGATGATACTGAAAGCCCAGGGACTGAACCTCCATTTGTTGCGGAAGGCATAAAGCCTCCCCCCTACCCGCTGCACCTCAGTATTGGCTTGAGGAGTTGCCTCCACGTCCGCCTCGGAAGTTCTTTCCTTTGCGAAAGAATCTACCTCTACCTCTGTTCTGGTATGAACCACGGTGGTAGCCTCTACCTCTGTTATAACCCTGGGAAGAGCCTTGAGCCTCATAAGATTGGTTAAAGGCTGGAGAGGTGGTGGAGGCACCGGGAAGCTGGCTCTTAGGGAGCAGAACGATGACGTAGTCGTCCGAGGAAGGAGCCTGAGAGGTGGAAGGCTGTGCAGGAACAGCCGGAGATGGTGGGAGAGGCTGCCGGAAAACGGACGAGTTACTTTGCTGTTGCCGGAACTGAGTGGAGGTATACGGGCGGAGCTTCTTCCTACCACGGGCTTGGTAACTTGCGGGATCATATTTCCGCTTAGGAGTCAAACCCCAACGGGCTTTAAGGCTCTGATTAACTCTTGTAGCTTCCGTCAAGACTTCCTCCACAAGATCCTCAGGGAAAAGATTTGGACCCCAACAAGAGGACCGGATAAGTTTATTCGGTTCGTGCCTAATAGTCGCCTCAGCCAGGACGTGTTTGCGGCACCTACGTTTAGCAAGAGCAAAGTCATATAAGTCAAAGTACAAAGACTGCAAAGTAGCCTTATTGAGAGACTTAAAGATACTCTCAGTATCATAAGTTAAGGCTATCGACTCCGTAGAAGTGGCCAAGTTCAAGGTTCCACCAACACGTAGGCGGGAATCATACTCCTGTTTAATAAGGGATTCCGGGAGACGGGGAAGCCGTCAGCTTGCCGGAAGTAAAGGTGGTATGGACATTGTCCCAACACTCATTATCTGAAGGAAGAAGGAGGGAGATCGGATCTACCTCTCGGATGGGAGGCAAGGGCTTCTCCTCCAGAGCGTATTGAAAGGCAAGCTCTGCAATCTTAGTGACGCATGGAGTCACGGTATTCTTGTCCATTAGGAACATTGTAAAAGAACTTTTATGAGGCGTCAACATGGTATTGGTGCAACCTATGTCATTTAGAAACCTAGCCCAAACAGATTGGGCTTGTTCCTTTGGGAAAATGACGGTCTCTTTAGGGACCTTATCCAGCCGAACCAGAGCTTCCTCGGTAAGCCTGGCATAACCATGAAACGGAAATGCGAGACCAGGAGGAAAGAATTCAAAATCCTCTAGTGGACGAGTACCAAGACCTTCCAACGTTAACATCCCGTCTGAGAACGGGGAATGAAGAGCCATGCGCCAAGGGTTATTCTTGGTAAACGGAGGAAGCTTAGAGGCATCCGGGATGAGAGAGCTTTGAACTCGCTCCGGAGCACCATGCTCTAATGCCCCAAGTCTCTGACCAATGTTAGAAAACATCGTGTCCATCTTGGCCTGCATTTCTGACACAATCTTAGATTGCATCTCCGACACAATGCGAAGCATGGCTGATTCAGAAAGGCCCGGGTTAGGAGCAGAAGTGGCGGATTGTACTCCCGGGTCGTGAGACTTAGAGGAGGAGCCGGAAGCCTTAGATGATGGGTCTGTATTCGTTTTAGAACCATGGGAAGCCTTGTGGGGCTTACGAGCTTTTGGCAAAGTTCTAGATTTAGATTTATCTTTGGGGGGAACCGGGTGTGATCGGTGAGACGAATCGCGGTCCCCAGAAAAACCATGGAAAGAAGAGAGATCAGATGAAGAAGAAAGAGCGGGGCTGAGGATAGGAATCTCAGCACCGGTAACACCTGCCTCACTTACCACCCTACCTGCATCCGGATCATCCAACAACAACATGGGTTCCACGTCCAAGTTCAAGGAGGCAACATTGTCTTCCAGATCTCCGGGGGCATCAGACGTATCCTGATCTTGATCCTGATCGATGAATCCCGAAATAGTGGCATCAATGTCGGCAATGATGGGTGCCGCAACAGCTCTAGCCACAGCGGCTGAAGACTTAGCATTAGGGTAATTCATTGCACAGTAGTCTTCAGAGAGGACGTAAGGCTGCTTTGATTTCACATTTCGGGCAAATCCCCCAACCCACACTTTCAGTGTGGCCCGAGCCGCAGTCTTCTGCTCCGGGGATGCCTGAAATAATAGTGGGAATTAAAGAAAGGAAGAGTCCCGGAGGTCCTTTAAAGACCATAGAAATCTTACGAAATAGTGTATGTATACCAAATAAAAGTAAGAATAATTAGAAAAGACAACATAGCCAACGGGACTCACCGAATCAGATCCAAGGGTGGTAATGAGGTCAAAACAGACCATACAATTATCAGGATGCCAGACTACGATGTCTTCCAGCTGAACTCAGCAGAGGGCGTGAGACCTACACACCGTATGGCCACAAGGCTGGTGAAGAACAGCCGCACAGGCCGTCGTCTGACAATGAACCATCTATAAAAAGAATAGTATATGAGAAACTGTAATTCTCTTAAGTAGGGGCGGGTCCGGAGGACCCGGGACTAAACATAAGTCTAACTTAAGACTAGAGCTTAAATGTAATACTCTTAAGTAGGGGCGGGTCCGGAGGACCCGGGCCTAAACATAAGTCTAACTTAAGACTAGAGTATAACTATTCATTCCGGACGAGCCGGGATCATAAAGAAGGATGCAACAAAGAATTAACACACATGGTGTCTGACTTCCCGGAGCGAGGTTAAGCCCCGGACCGGGATATATAAAAGTACATCCATAAACTAATACATATAGGAACTCCGGGGTAGTGATCTGTCATATATAATCATAGTAACTGTTATAAAATAAGGGGGGGCGGAACCGTAGATAAGAACCACCAACAGAACCCGGAGGGTTTCGTATAACATAATTAAAAGTGTGATAGGTGAACATAATAAAATAGGGTGCACCGGGATCCTACTCTGTTGACCGGTGGCCAACCAGTCTAGACAGAGACAAAACCACCGGGACACCCGGAGAGAGGACAAAGTCCATAAACACTGAACTACCCCCTCTGTAGGAAGGGAAGGCAACGGTCCCTTAGGGGAGGGGGGAGAGAAGCCTAGCCACCAACCTAGCGAGAGGGGGAGCTTGGGGGAGGATCACGTGATACGGAGCAGCAGGGCTACTAACTGACGATCCCCAAACACTACCAAAACAGATCATACGGAGTAATAAGCACAAATATTCATTATAAAAGTAATAGCGTTGAAAAATATATAAATATACACATAAAAAATTAGGGCAAGGCATGCGAAATAATGAATAAATCCCGAAGGACAACAACCTGATGGCCGAAGGTCGGCAAGCCACCTACGATACGTAATCTGATATCGGCCCTAAATATGAACCACAAGGGCTCTAAACGCTAAATAATGAATATCCACTATAAAACATATAAAAAATTAAGCTAATAATAAAAATAATACACTTAGTAACACCGCGAGTGAAACTAAAAGCTCTCGAAACAGGAGTACCAACCGTAAGCGGAATCGAGCAAGACCGAGATGATCGAAGAGAATAAACTCTTATAACTTAAATATTAAACGATCTAGATTGCTCAAAACACAGCAAAACATAGCTTGGTACTTAACTTAGACGGTGTCTCCTGGGAAACCGATGTAGAAGCCATAATCCAAGGAAAATAAGGCAAAAACACGAGAGCACAAACTAGCGGGTTACCACACAGGCGTGCTAAAAAGGAGTTGGGTTCTGAGCGGATGCAGAGTTGGTGGTGCCGAGTGAGGTTGAACGGCTCTCCTCTATTGGGGGTCTTTGTCGTGGATGAATCTAAATGGTGCGGGACCTCTGGATTATACGCCCAATTCCATACCGACACCAATAGGTGAGCGAGCTAGTCAACCTAGCACTCCTTTACATTTTTTCTCTGGTATATTTAGCAGTAAATTACCTAAGAATAAGTGCTAATAGGAGCTTATTCACTGGGCGGCACAGGTTCAAGCCCAGAAATTAGGATTATAAAGTATAAAATTTATGAAAAATGATTGACACCAAACGTTGGTTGATGTCACTCCAGATAGTGCTGTTTCTCAATAGTTTTCATTGATAAAATGTTTGGCAGAAAGCAGCCGTGCTAAATGTATGAGGGAGCGAATATACTTGTCTACGTTCAGAAAGACTCGATAACACCCTGGGCTGACGAAATAATTCGTTTGAGGCCAATTTTGAAGATTTTGACGAGTTAACTCGACAGTAACCGAAAAAAAACAATTTTGGTCAAAACGAGTTAACTCGTTTCTAACAGGCAAGAGTTAACGTTAAAGGCTTGGTTCAAGGCTGAGTGTTAGCCTTTTACCACTGTGACTGAGAGGGACTTCTTGTTCCTCAAGAACACAAACGTCTGCAATTAGGGAATAGTGGCCTCGAGTGCAGCAATATTCCCCCTACGACATTAATGATAAAAAGTTGACCACCTGGCTTATTAGACAGATGCAGAAGTCTTCCGGAGGTATCCAAAAAGTTGTTTTGCAGTCAATCTCGAAAAGCCACTCTTTTGGAAGAGATGCTGGATAACCTCCAGCCATGAAAGAAGCAGCAGACTGCCTCGTGAAACTTTGGAGGTGTGGTTGACACAAGAAGATCCAGTAAGTCTAGATACCTATCTGGTTGTGGCCACTTTGGAGCAACTAGTATTACTCTGATTTCTTGGGAAAGACTCTGACGAATCAGACAGAAAGGAGGAAAGGCGTAGCTGTCCGGAACCGGAGAGCAATACCCCGGGAGTTTGGAATTCACGTGAGTAGCAAACATGTCCAGTGTTGGAGAACCCCACGAAGTCCCAACACTCTTTGCCACTAGAGAAAGCAAAGACCATTCTGAACCAACTGTCATCCCTGGTCTGCTCAGATGGTCTACAATGATGTTCCTCTTCTCAGGAATGAATCTCACTGAGAGATTGCATTAAATTGTGCCCAATAGTGAATTCCCACTGATAGTTGGTATATCAGGAAGATAGTGAGCCCTCTTATTTGGTGATGTAGGTTACCACCATGGAGTTGTTACTCACCAACACCACAGAGTGACATTTGATAGTCTCTGAGATGTGGAGTAACACCAGGAATGCCACTTTCAATTTCAGGTAATTATTATAGAAGGCCTTGTCTTCCTATGATAACAGGCCAGATATTTGCTCACCCATTGAATCCAAGTATAAAAGGGACTTTGGAGGTGGAATCTGTAGAGGTCTGCCCACTAGAAGGTTCCCCTGCTTCAGCCACCACTAGAGATCTGCCACCAGTTCCTGGAGCACCGACACTAAGGCAGCAGGAGGGTCCAATATTTGTGATACTTACCTCTTCAGACCCTACTGCACCAAGTGATGATGCATTCTCCCAAAGGGGACCAGTTTCTCCAATAAAGCAAGGTGACCCAGAAGCTTCTGCGAAGTGCGACCTGGGAGCGATTACCTTTCAAGAAAGGGCTCTATCACTTGCTTAAATTTTATTACCCTGTCAGAAGATTGAAACGCTCAGGCTTGAACCAATTCAATTTCCATGCCTAGGTATCTGATACATTGTAGAGGGATGAGGCTGGACTTCTCTAGGTTCAGTTGGACCCCCAACTCCCTGGAGAAGCTGAGGAGGAGAAACCTGTGACGTGCGAGCAGGGCTCATGAGTCTGCTAAAGAAATAATTTAGAATAAGAGCCTGATGCTCATGGTATGAACCCAGGCTGAAACAAAGACAAAGATCTTGCTGAAGAGCTGAGGCTCTTTTGAGAGACCGAAGCACAGCACCATGAAGAAGTAGATCTGTCTCAGAAAGGAAACTGCAGGTAAATTCTTGATCAGGTATGGATAGGGACCTGAAAATATGCATTTTGCAGGTCTATGGTCAGCAGGAAGTTTTTGTTCTTTATGGTCCAAAAAACTGTAGTAGGGTTCTCTCCCTTGAACTTTGTTTGCAAAACAAACAGGTTAAAGTGGGAGAGGACATGATAGGTCTCCAGGCCCCTCACAGCTTTTCTACTAGGAATAGGTTGCTGAAGAAGCCTGGAGAGCTGTCCAAGACCTCTTCTATGGCCCCTCTGGCTAACATCTTGGACATTTCCTCCTCTAGAAGTATAACAGGACTTGATATTCTGAATGGAGAACTTCTACCGTCCAAGAATTGGTCCCAAAGAACTGCCACCTGCTCCAACTTCTCTGTAGGCATCCTCATACTGGGGAGCCTTTATGGCCACGACTCCTTCGTCCAGAGAGGTATAATCTCCGACAAAAGGTGGGCTGGTGGTCCTGCTTCCTTGGATGCTGGGAGTAAGTATGAGGTAACATGAATCTCTGTTGGGTGGACTGTTTAAATTCTTTGGAGGTTACTGAAGGGCAGACATCCTCAGAGTTGCAGCTCTCCTTATAAAAGAAGACTGGTTAGTCCTCTCTGCCTTCTCAAAAGCTACAGCGACTTCCGTAGGTGGAAATAGTGTGGGGAAATCTACCACGTTAAAAGTTTCTCAGGCAAAGGGCATCTATGGAGATAGCTGTTTGATGCACCTGGCCAAAACTCCCTCATGCCTCATGGTGATGCAGTTGCCCACAGGGAAACTGTCTGGTGAAGTAGAAACTCCAAAGCTTTGGTTCCAGATTTAGATACATCTCCAAACTCCTTGGCAATATCCTCATTCTTCCTGTTCTCAGACAGCAAAATAGGACACTGCTCCTGACCAGTGATCTAACCAGGAGCAGGCCTGGATGACAAACATGGAAGAAACTTTATATATTTCAGATGCAGGAAAAGTAAAGGGAAGGTTACCCAATTTGACACTTGGTAAACTAAGCATAAGATTGGCAACATCAGGATCAATCGGGAGAGGACTCGGGTAAGCCTCTGAGTCAACATAAAACTTCCTCTAACGAGAAAGTTCTAATGGGGGTAGTTTCAAACCTACTAGATTTTATAAAATTCTCAGCAGCCAAGACTTGATATTCAACAGGTCTAAAGTATTGCAAGTCTAATTAAATAGAGATAAATCAAATTTGGCTCCTTGTATTTTGAAATTGTGGGAAAATTACATCCATGCTGCAATACCTACTTGTAACTTGCACATGTGAAGCTGCACCCAAACCACCCAAGCAACAAATAAGGCTCATAATCTTCAGAAAATGAGTAGTTTCAGATCCAGCCTGCATACATAACGGGATCTGGTGAGTCATTATTTGTGAACAGAGAATGATCCTCCTGATTTGGCTCCTGTTTAGGAGTATTGGGCAGTTCTATCTTAGGAACAATGCCAGAAAACTTAACTCTTCTATAAAGATCCTTACTCTTTCTACTATCATTCTGATAACGATGAGAAAAGAAAACAGTAAAGAATCAGGAGGAATCATAGTCACTCCTATGGTATCGTTCTACCTCTATAAGATGGAGGGGGGTAGCAGGATACTCCTTTTTAGAACTAGATCTGCGAGATGAAAAAGACCCCTCCGAAGAGGACCACTTGAAGAGTCTCCTACAAGGGTCGTGTCTGCGATGCCTTTCAGCTGGTACATCATTCTGCGTGGGTGGGGGTACAACCAGAGGAAAAGGGGGTAAGGGTTCCAATGTTATTTTCCTCTCCTGATTCTGAGTTGAAAAGATACCTGAAAAGGAAACTTTTCTTTGATCTGCAGTATGTGAGCTTTCAGAAGCATTATGAACAATAGGTAAAATATCAGCTTGCATAGACTTCGGTAAAATAGTAGGTTTGTCATTGTTATATCTTGAGGATGAAGAGGTAGGATCCAAACAAGGTAAATGGGCTCGAGATGTAGAGGCTAATGGTAGTCAACCTGGGTTAACTAGATACGTAATAAGAGGCAACATCTGCCCCTCTACGTGCTTGGGGATTGCACGATCACTTAGTACATCACTAGCTTAAATGCTGGAATGGCGGCAGGTTTATTTAAAACTCAGTACAACGCACCAATAATAATTGAGACTGTATACCTCTAGAATAATATTAGGCAACTGCATTTCTAGCTGGATCCCCTTGCCCCGTATAAAATCAAGGGGTAGTGCCCAGTGCCCAATTCTCTTGACTGTTTACCTTTTGTCCCAATTTCTGGGTATTCCACCATTTTTTTCTTTTTGTGTAGTGAAATGTTGGAGTGTGGTCAGCATTCGGACACTAGGCAGTCTGCAGGCTACATCTGGCCACAGTCCACAAACCACTACACTGTGACCTCACCGAGGATAGCGGCGCATGCAGACATGTCAGCCTGAGTACGAGAAGGCACTATGATATGTGTTGTTGACACACAGGATGTAAACGCATTTGTAGATACAGTTATGACTTTAGCCATCAGCAATGTCTGTCTGGAAGAGGATGATGCGATTGTGCTCTGACAAATCAGCCAAACCAATGAAGTGTGTGTCGTGGACACTCCTGAGAATGTCTGCACATCCGAATATGAGATAGGAGAATTCTGGGAGGAGCCTGGAGAATTCTTACAAGAAGAACGATGCCAAGGACACCTAGGCATACGAGGCAAGCCAGACTCATGTAGCATTCTCTTACAAAGGAGATAACTCCAGAAGCTAAGTCATCCTACTTGAACTCCAGCATAAAGGGCTGACCACTAAGTACACTAGCGGGAGATGAGGGAAATCTATACAGAACAGTGTAATGTGGTACTAATGACAGAGGAACTGGATCACGTAACTGAAAATGCAGGGGCCGTAGCTGGGGATTCCGTCTCTGGTAGCGATTCATGATTGTGAGGCCCTATGGGGATAGTACATTAGCAAAGGCATCATTAATATGCTTAATTCTCGGGCGACATCGTCAGTTACCCAAGTCACTGAGGGCTCCAGAAAAGGAGGAAGGGGGTGGGGAATATGGTGTTATAGAAAACAGATTTTGAGCAAAGCGAAAAATCTATTTTTGGGTGATATGGCCATGTCGTCCTGATGGAAGGTTCCTTTAGGCAGGTTTCTAAGGGATATTTAGCTACAGTGATACTCCCAGAGAATTAACCATAGGTCTCTAGAATTCTAACTCCTGGCGCGAGTATCCTTAATATAACTTTAAGGATATCGCATAAAATCAGGGGACGTATTTTTTGATATGACCAATGGCAATCTTCACCCCGAATAGATTTTACTCTGAGGGGGAAGAGTGGTGAAATGAAGGGGAGCCGTTATCAAGGTTACCCAGTGGATCCTCTCCCTGTACTACTACGGCGCATTATTCCTTGTTGCATTTAAGCAGGAATAGCCGCAGATAGAGTAGTTTCAGGTGGGGGTCTTTCATTACATAGTTGTTTTATTCCTTTTGAAAGAAGGGATGGTCCATCAGGACGACATGGCCATATCACCCAAATATAGATTTTTCGTTTTGCTCAAAATCCGTTTTTTGGGCTCAGCCATGTCGTCCAGATGGAAGTTTACCAGAGAATTACTTGAAAGTACTATATCTGTGGGTTTGTATAAGTTCCTTTACTTTGAACGAGTTCCTTATATGGTCTCCTACACCTTATATATATGACGTTACCGTTATTTTTGGACTCAGCCATGTCGTCCTGATGGGAGGTTCCTATAGGCAGCTTTCTAAGGGATATTCGGCTACAGTGATACTCCCAGAGAATTGACCACAGGTCTCCAGAATTCTAACTCCTGGGGCGAGTATCCTTAAAATAACTCTTAAGGATGTCGCATAATATCAGGGGACGTATTTCTTGATACGACACATGGCAATCTTCACCCCGAATAGAGTTTTCGCTCTGATTGGGAAAAGTGGCGAATTTGAAGGGGAGCCGTTATCAAGGTTACCCGGTGGATCCCCTCCCGGTACCAACCCAGAGAACCATTCCTTTTGTAGTAGCGAATTAAGCACGGTGTATCTCCCAACTGCTCTCGGTTTTGTTACTATTTCAAGGAATATTACCATGCAATCTCCAGCATCTTCATCTTCTGGAAAGTTGAATATTTAATCTTTCCTATGTATAATTTTTGGGTCCTTTCGCACAGTTAAATTAGCTTAATTTAGATGTGTTTAGCGGAGCAGAGCCATCACCGGAGGCGGCCATTTTGGACCACTGTCGTACGCCATAAATGCTTTATTTAGTTAGTAGTACAACGTCCCCGGTATTTAGCTTTAATGAATTCTAGCTATTTAGGCAAATTATACAAGTGAAGATAAGATTACACATGTAATATTTCCTCTTCTGTTTAAACATTTCGATAGTGTACGATAGGGCCTCGGTGATGTAGCGTAGCCGAGATCCCGACTCGAGTTAGGCTAGCCTAACGCGTTTTAGTATACAGTATCTTAGTAACATTAACCCCGTTTAACCTCTTGTATCGTTTGATTCAATCGGAGATAGCACATCTCCTAGAATTACTAGCATAATTCGATACTCATCTCTTAAGAGATTCAAGGATAAACCCTTCCTTCCCTCTGAGTGCCGCCATTTGGCGGCAACCCTTTCTTTCGTCTTGCCATAGAGTAGTGTACTCCGGCTTGACTGAGATAGTGTTTCTGTCTATCCTCTTTGCCGGTGAGTATCCCGGCTTTGAAATAGGACAGTAACTCAAGAGTATTCAGTCTTGTTGTTGGCAACTCTACCGATGGGGGATTAGTCATTCACCTGCCGGTTACACAGTTGCCGGCATAGGAAGAAAGGCTTCCCTAGTCCCCAACCGAAAGTGGTAGTACAGTTGCCGCCACCTTCTCCCTTGTGGTCTAGAAGACATGTCTTATATCCGGCAATGTCTTAGGCTGAGGAATCATTATTCTTCTGCTGCTCAAGACGGTGCCGGCATAGGAAACTATGTTTCCTTGTTTTGCTGCCGACAGTAGGAGGCATACTTGCCGCCTTTTTTCTATGCAAAACATAAGACCTTTTCTCTTCCCCTTCTGTCCTTTAGTGATGGCCTAGCCGTCACAACTTCTGTGGCCGGTATTCTACAATCTCCCCGCTTGCTGGGCTGATTACGATGCCGGCCGGGCTCCTACAAAGGCGGCTACATTGCTGCTTCGACCTTTCCCCTAACGAAAGCAAGGCTCCGGGAAAGGTTGTGCCGGCCATGACGGCTGCCGGTGGGACACCCTATACCCTTTGAGTATTCTTCAATCTTCTCTTAGACTGCCATCCACAAACCCTGGAACCGGCAGTGCAGCCGGCAAGATATTGTGGCTGGATGGAAGCTAGAATTAATACATTCTTTACCCTTCCATTTGAATCCTCATTCTGGAAAGAAGGCACTAGAGACAGTAGTCCCTACAACCCTAATTATTGTACTAAACTATAATAATACGGTAACCCTTCTCTCCATGTTTTCTCTCTGTCATCTAGTGCCGTCAGGTACTAGCCTAGCCGGTAGTATGCCAGCAGAACTACAGTATAAGAATATACAGTAGCCAGTATTCCTGCAGTATAGTAGATACAGCAGTTAGAAAACGACAGTATATAACATACAGTAGTATGATTTCCAACATATTCTGTGTATCCTTTCACAGTCCATTGCTGAGACCGCTAAATAATGTTGAAGTGAAGTATTCCTTCAATATTCTGATGTATCCTAGATCATCAGAACATAAATATCTTTACCCTACAGTATTAATATTCACTTGTGGGGGAGTTAGTGCTAGCATACACTGACTCCAGCTCTATGTTCTAAAGCTATTCCACCCTTTATTTCCCTAATAAGGAAATTTAAAATATCAATATTGAGGGAGGTCACAGCAATTGCCTGGACAGGAAACACAGATGTGTCTTTCCTATTTATTTTATAGCTTACTATCCTAAGCTATAATTATAATAGTAAGATCTATTATTAATGCAGGTGATTGATTTATCAGTGTGATAAATTACCCCATACTCATTTCACTCTTTCTTTCCTTACAGGAGCCCAAGGTGAAGTGTGCAGTCATGTATTGCAACCACAAAAGTAAGAACTTTTGTGGCCACAACATGTGCAGGTCTCATGCCCCTGCTCCATCGCAACTGAAAACCTGAGATACTGGGACCCGAAGGGTTGCAACGTCTGCTCGGCCTTGATGACCGAGGGTTTCGACGATCCCAAGACGACAGAGTTGAAGGATGCTGCGAGGGAAACGCTTCGGAAGTGGGTAAGAGGGTTCCAGAACAACTTTCCGGGACCTTACCTACCAAGCGACACCATTAGAAGCCTTCTGTTCCTTAAAGCAACATCTGACGTGGTCGTGCCTCAGGTACGGCCCGAGCCTCCCTGCGTACAACTGGCGATAGAGGCCGACATCAATAAGGCTTTAGAAGGCATGGACATCCGTCAGGAGAGGATGTCAGAGGTGTCCTCAGACACTGAAAAGGATCTCCTTCAAGACGACCCTGAAGAAGAGGTGGCCCAGCCATCCGAGGAGGAAGAAGAATCCGGAGCGATAGAGACGGAAGACCCTCTACTGTCTGTGACGGCATTTCAGCCTGCGCCGTCAACCTCTTCGGCCTCAACCCCTAAACCAGACTTGCTGTTCCCCTCGGGCCAAGCGTTCATGGCGCAGATCCAGCAGATGATGGATACTTTTCACAAGGAACAGCTAGAGATGAGGAAGGAAGTCAGGGAAGCACATCGCGCAACCTCTTCTCGCGTCTCCTATAAGCGGCCCAGAGTCTTTGACTTGCCTCAATGCTCCGAAACAAACCCCCTGGAGGTATGCAGAGTTCATGCCCATGAGAAATGGGAAACTCTACGTCTCGGAGAAGATGGGGACCATACCCCTCGACGATCTCTAATTCTGGCCGAATCTTGCGGCTTACCCGGAGTGCTTCATCAGGCTGAAGAACGAACCTGCCTCTAAAGGAGAGACTGAACAAAAGGAGGTCATGGTCTTAGACCAAGACAAGGCACAGGCTCTCTTGACGAGTAGCCTGAAGAAGGCAGGATATACGAACTCCAAGGTTTCTGCATTGAGCAAGAAGCACCCTACCTTCCTTGCTCCTTCCTCCAGAGAATTTCCCTTCACGTCAAAAGCTCTCCACTGCATGCTAAAGGCAGTTGATGTGGGCAAACCATGCCCTACGCTAGAGGAGTGTAGACCATTATCTCTAGCCCTGCCTATGGGCGAGAAGGAATGGAACGAGGTCCATCTAACCATCTCGGTCGCAAAGATAGATGCTGATAACGCAGGACAGCAGTTCAACGAAAACCTTCTGAAGCTGTCGGACTTTCTTCTGAGAAGAGAACAGGAGACGAAAGAGAGACTAGCTGCCTCTCTGTCTCTTCAGAACTGCATGGAGATGTGTGCAGGCATCTCAAGCACCGCAGACATGTACACAGTCCTAGCCAAGATGCACATGGCTACACTAGTCAAGGACATGTACGCTTTTGTGAAGGCCAGGAGTGCCTGTAGAGAGTTTGTGCTTGCCAATGCAATGGTCAACCACGAGCCCAGGAAGTTGATCACTTCCTGCATCTGGGGCAAGGACCTCTTCCCAAAGGAAGCAGTCCAAGAGGTGGTTGCTAAAGCCGCCGCAGAGAATAGGAACCTTCTCCAAAAGTGGGGCATGTCTTCCAAAAGGAAGTCTTCCTCTGACGCTGGTCCCCAACCCAAGAACAGGAAAACAAAGAAGCCACGAGTGCCTCATATACCTGCGCAACATCCCAAGGTTACCATGACCACAGCGCCTCAAATGGTTGCCCAGCCGCAAACCACTTTCCAGATGGTGCCTCAACAGTTGGTAACCCAGTCACCAGCCTTTAACCCAGGCTTTGAGAGGCACACCACTACCTTTCGCCCAAAAGGTAGAGGATCTAGACGAAGCTCCTCAAGAAACCCCCTCAAGAGGTAGAGGAGGACGTAGTCAGGGTAACAAACCCTCCGGGTCATCCAAGCAATGAGACGCTCCAGGTAGGAGGAAGACTCCTCTACTTCCAGGATCGTTGGACCTTCAATCCCTGGGCCCACAGCCTAATCAAGAATGGACTAGGGTGGATTGACTGATTGATTGATTTGAGGTTTTCAGGCATCTTGACATCTAAGGTCATTGACGCCGATATCATTTAGTTTATATATAAAAAAAAATTAAAGAATATTCAATTAAAATCATAAAAGTTGAATGTCATTATAAAAGTTAGATAGTTTTCAGAAGACCTGCTTCTGAAATAAATCTAAAAATGCCACTTGCATAGTAGGATACATCATGTCCAAGAATCTTGGCAAGGATGAACCTGCCACCCTCACCTCGAGCCTCAAACAAATATCTATTCCTGAAGTTATTATAATTGGGGCATTCGGTCAACAAATGCCTCACTGTTAGAGGTACTAAACAGTCGTCACAATACGGTTGGTGTTGGCCCTTCAGCAGAAACTCATGTGTCAACCGAGTGTGACCAATAGAGAGACGACAAAGAGAAGTCTCCCATTTTCGGGACATCAGGTTATACCTCCAAGGAGATATGACATTTGTTACTTCTCTCATTTCATTGCCATCTAGACTATCCCAGTGTGTTGCCATTTATTACAAAGCAATTTCTTGATGTTAGGTACGAAATCGTTACACGGAATGGGATACCTTCTTGGCAGCAACTCGGATGCAGCATTCTTTGCCAGTGAATCTGCCTTTCTCATTCCCAGACACACCTACATATGCTGGAATCCAACAAAATCGAACCATTAAACCTCTCCGTCCAATAATAAAAAGCCATTCTAAAATCTTTATAACTAGAGGGTTGCTAGAATTAAAAACTTCTAAAGCTTGAAGGACACTCCTTGCATCACTAAAAATTGTAAAATTACCCTCCTTCTCCAATGCTACTTTCTCAATAGCAGTTAATATGCCATACAGTTCGGCAGTAAATATGGAAGCTGTTAGAGGAAGTGACCCTCTACAATTAAAACCATTACTGTGTACTCCAAATCTAATGCCAGCATCAGATTTGGAGCCATCAGTATATATAAAAGTCGATCCTCTATGTTCTTCAACATGTTCCAAAAGAAGAGACCTGGCTTCTAGGTCAGTCATATTCTTCTTAACTCCCATAAAGTATTTACAAAAAGATATCTCTGGTAATTTCCATGAAGGCATTGATGATACCTTGAATGGAAGTATCTTACTTCTAATTATATCCAAACTGTTTAATAATTGTTTCACCCGAAAGCCATAAGGTTGAGGAGATTTTGGGTGCAACTCAAAGTATGATGTGTGTCTTACAAGGCTTGCAGTCTGAAAGGCTAAAGAGTTAGGGAGTCTTTGCAATCTGAACCAATACCGAATAATGGAAGACATTCGGTAAAGGTCTAGAGGTAACTCTCCAGCATCAGCAAGGAGACTTGGGATAGGTGAGGTTCTAAATGCTCCTGTAGACAATCTAATACCAGCATGATGTATTGAGTCTAATATTTCTAACCGGCTTGTGGTGGCTGAAGAGTATATTTCACATCCATAACTAATTTTGGAAAAAATCAAGGCCTTGTATAATTTTAAAATAGTATTGCGGTCTGCCCACCATGATGTATGTGACAAAACTTTTAAGATATTCAGAGCCTCAAGATATTTAGCTTTTAACCCTTTCAAGTGAGACCCCCATGTAAGCCTACAATCAAATATCAAACCTAAAAATTTAGCTTCACTTAAACATGGTATCCGTTGACCTTTAATGTATATATCCGGGTCTGGATGTACTCCCCGAATACGACAAAAATCTACAATGATAGTATTACTTGTCGAGAACTTAAATCCATTCATATCAGCCCACTGGATAATTTTGTTAATAGAGAGTTGTATTTTTCTCTCAACCATTGCCATTCTAGTTCCAGCAAATGATATTGAGAGATCATCCACAAATAATGATGAGAGAACATCTTTGGGAATGACTGAGGATATCCCATTAATTGCTAGTGCAAACAGGGTTACACTCAGCACACTCCCCAGAGGAACTCCTTCTTCCTGACACTTACTCTCTGATAGAATTTTCCCCACTTACTTAAAAAACTCTATGCGAAAGAAATGACTGAATAAATAGTGGTAGTTCTCCTTTTAATCCTAATTCATGAATTGTTTTAAGTATACCATATCTCCATGTGGTATCATATGTCTTTTCAAGGTAAAAAAAAAAAAAAACTGTCACATGGTGCTGTTTGGAAGCAAAGGCTTCACAAACAGAGGACTCAAGTCGTATTAACACATCAGTTGTTGAGTGCATTTTTCTGAATCCACATTGAATCAGTGATAAAATACCCTTCTTTTCAAGGTACCACATCAACCTTGCATTGACCATCTTCTCCATGATTTTACATAAACAAGAAGTCAATGCAACAGGTCGATAGCTTGCTGCTAAAAACTTGTCCTTACCGGGTTTTAAAAAGGCTAAAATAATGGCTAGTTCCCCAACACTTGGGTAACTATGATCCTGCCATATTCAATTAATAATGCTTAAAATAAATAACTTTGTATTAAAATGTACATGATTAACCATTGCATATGGAATTCCATCGGGTCCAGGGGCTGTATCATTACAAGTAGCGAGTGGGGAATCAAGTTTTCTTTCAGTAAAAGGAGAATTATACGATTCTTCCCTTCCTGTTGCAAAATTTAACATTTTCTTTTCTTCAATGCTCCTGTACTGGTGACCAGGAGCTGCTACACTCTTCCACGATACATTTGAAAAATAGTCAGCCAGGGCATTGCTAACTTCATTTCCTTCAGTCAAATACTGACAATTCACTTTCAACACTTGTGGTGGGTTTGGGGTAAATTTGCCTGCAATCTTTTTTATTTTCCTCAACACAGAGGATGGTGGCGTTCTACTATTAATGGAGGAAACAAAAGCCCCCCGAGATTGGCGTCTAGCTTCTTTCATGGCAAAACGGAACTGTGCTCTACACTTTTTGTATGTTATCAAATTTTCATTCGTACGGCGTCTACGCAATCTAGTCAAGAGATTTTCTGGTGGCTCTGTGCAAGGCTGTTAATTCTGAAGACCGCCATGGAACTGGTCGTCTTTTGAATAGTCCTATGGTTTTGGGAATCGAATTGATTCCTGCCGTATGGAGAGTTCCATTCAGTAGGTCTATGGCATTATCAATACTTTCAAACTGTTCTGCACTACCTTCGATTTCACTTAGCTCACGAAATTTAACCCAGTCTGCCTTGTCAAGATTCCATCGTGGCGATCTTTGTACAGGCGGACCCTTGTTGGTGTTTATAATGATTGGTGCATGATCACTAGTATGCCAATCATCTAGTGTCCTCCAATCAAAATCAAGAAGGCAGTTAGAGCTTGCAATTGAAAGGTCAATGCATGACAAGGTACCTGTCTGAATATGGAAGTGTGTAGGCTCTCCTGTATTAAGGAGTCCAACATCCTCATTCTCTATAATTGATGAGATAATATTGTCCCTTGTGTTTGCCAACACATCACCACATAAAATGGATTTTGAGCGAAGCGAAAAATCTATTTTTGGGTGAGATAGCCATGTCGTCTTGATGGAAGGTTCCTTCAGTAGCTTCCTAGGGTATATTAGACTACAGTGGATATTCCCAGAGAATTAAACTAAAGGTCTCCAGAATTCTAACTTCTGGCATGAATATCCTTAAAGTTGCCTTTTAGGATATCGCATAACAACAGGGGATGTATTCTTGACACGCCACATAGCTATCTGTACCCCACATAGCGTTTACGCTTCAAGGGGGACTAAGTGGCAAGATAAGGGAGGAGCCGTTACAAAGTTCTCCTCCTCCGTTACTGTTATGGGTACTAGGATGACGTCATACCCTTCGCCATTTTAGATGACATAGCATCCACCTGGCATCTTCATTCCTTTTAGAGTACGGCCAATACCTCCAGATACAGTAAGATAGGGAGGGAGCCTGCTAAGGCCTTTCCAAGAAAGGAGGGCGGGTCCATCAGGACGACATGGCTATCTCACCCAAAAATAGATTTTTCACTTCGCTCAAAATCCGTTTTTTGGGCTCAGGCCATGTCGTCCTGATGGAAGTTTACAAGAGCATTAATGTATCGTGGATTTCCCAGTTGTGCCTTCGACTTCTAGACAATATTTCATTGGTCTTTAGGACCTAAGAGACCAACAACAACACCGTTATAGTCGTTTCCGCTTAACATATAGTATGTTAGTGCTTCCTGCCCCCTACAGGGAAGAGTCAAACCAGACTCAGGAAAAGTCTTGAAGTTGCATGTTACACTGAACCATCCCAGCAGTCTAAGGGGACATGCAGGTCTCATTGCATGTCGGTAGCCCGAGTTTGTATCAAGTGTCGGAACAAGTTGTATTTCACTGGAGAGGTTTGCGTAAGTGTATGAACAAAAGTAGCACTATTGTTTACACATCATGCAGAAGAAGGGTAGAAAAATACTCTCACATGGTCTTTATTAAATGTTTTAAGGCGAAAGAAGACGCATAAACCCGTTATACATTTATTCAAATAAATAAATGAGGATGAGCATACATGTAGTAATGTGAAGTTTGAACATACATGTAAAGAAAATATGTAATTTTGTAATTGAAGATCAATTAGATAACATAGGCACATTGACATAAGCAGAAATGTTTGTAGTACTGTACCTGAAAAGGAAAAATTGCCACATAATTCAATTTCCGTATGGGATTGTAATGTCTTTCTGAGAATGTCTCAATATACACTCGTGTAAAAACACGCGGCACTAGTATTCAGTCTATGTTATATCACCTTAATATATTAGAACAGTCCATATCGTCATCACGATGACAATCACTACTATGTTGTGCCGTAGAGCCAACATATACACCCTTAGAATTTTGAGTCCCGTAAAATTCACTGTTTCTCGCAGCACTAAGCAGCAGGTTTTAGAACACTATAGGCCGCCACCACATATCGCTCAACTTCTTGCACTTGCTTCGCATAGTGCTTAAAGAACACTCTGGATGACTTCCATCCAGTAAAAGAGCGAAGACTCTCGAAGTCCATTAGCTGGAAAAAGTTCAGGGAAGAGGCGACCTTCCTAGGATCATGACCTGCGGGTGGACTGTCAGGATCCGCTCTGCGAATAAAGTAGGTGATCTTTGCCCGTAGTTGTTTAAGTGACAGGTTTGACCCCGATGTTTCTCCTTTAAAGAGTTGTCCTCCCCCGAAGTCAGAAGTTCTGCGAAGATAGACCTTTGGACTCTCCACAGGGTACAGAGAGACATCTTCCTTCAGAGGGCAGATTCTCCAGGGACCCCATCTTTTCGTGGGTAACTCGTTCTTGGCGAGAAACGTTGAGTCAGGAAAGAGGGTGAGCTCGCCCATGTCAGTGAACCGGATGTGGCCCTCTTCCCTAGATAATGCTACAATTTCACTAACTATAGCCCCTGAGGCTTAAGCAAACAAATAACTTTCTGGGTCAAATCTTTCAGAGGGCAAGTCTCATTGTCCAGGCCTGAGGCGAAGTGTAGTACTTTGTCTAGAGACCATGAAATAGGTTTCAGAGGGACCGCTGGTCTGAGACGAGCACAGGCCTTCGGGACCTTGTTGAAGAATTCGTTTAACAGATCTATTTGGAAGGCATACAGTAAGGGTCTTGTCAGGGCAGATTTACACATAGAGATTGTGTTGGCTGCTAAACCTTGTTCATGAAGGTGGATAAAGAAGGAGAGGCAGAAATCCGTTGAGATTTCCTTCGGATTCTTTGCCTTAACAAAGGTTACCCATTTCTTCCAAGATAACTCATATTGCCTTCTGGTAGATTTTGACTTATAGTATATTCCTCCAAGAAGTCTAGGCTTTTCTTTGAGATTCCAAACCTTTCCTTTACGGCAAGGGAGAGAAAATCATGAGATGAAGGGCTCTGGTTTTCTGTGATGAAGCGAAGACAGTCGACTTCTGAACTTGTTGAGACAGAACTAGTCCAGCAGTGGAATCACCTTCGGTTGTAATTCCAGAATCAGGGGGAACCAGTTGCTCTGAGGCCACTTGGGAGCCACTAGGGCTGCCGTTCCTTGAAAGGATCTCATCTTGGTGAGGACCTTGAGAAGTTTGTGCGGGGGAACAGGTAAATCCTGGTCCATCTGTTCCAGTCCAGGGACATGGCGTCCACTGCTTCCGCACGAGGGTCCTCGTACGGGGCCACGTATCAAGGAAGTTTCTTGTTGTCGCTCGTTGCGAAGAGGTCGATCTGCAGTTCTGGGACTTGTTGTAAGATGAAGGAGAATGATCCTGCGTCTAGGGACCATTCTGACTCTATCAGAGCTATCCTGGATAGAGCGTCCGCTGTCACATTGCAGAACCCTTGAAGGTGAACTGCTGATAGGTGCCATCTCTTCTTCTCCACCAGGCGGAGGATAGCTAATATCACTTGGTCGAGTTGAGGCGATCGTGAGCCTTGACGGTTCAGACATCTGACCACTACATCGCTGTCTAGTGTCAGTCGCACATGGGCTGAGGGACGAGGAGACAATCTCTTCAGAGTGAGGAAGACTGCCATGGCCTCCAAGATGTTGATATAGAATGTCTTGAACAGGGAGGACCAAGTTCCTTGAGTCTTTCGTTGGTGGGAGTGCTCCCTCCCATCATTCCAGCGATGCGTCCGTGTGGATGGTAACTGAGGGTGGAGGCAGTTGTAGAGACATTAACCTCTTGAACTTGCTGGCCTCCAACTAAGGCTTGAGGAGTGACCGAAGCCGAGACGGGAGTGGTCTTCTGAGATCTCTTCGAGCGTTTGATGCGTATCTTCTCCAGACTCCTGATGCATCTTTTAGCTGTGCTTTCAGCACTGGGTCTGTCACCGAAGCGAACTGGAGGGAGCCGTCGAGACTTTTTGGTGTTGATCTTGAATCCTAGAAGTTCCAGGAATTGGATCACTTTCTTGGATACTTGCAGGCATTCTATTTCCAATGCTGCCCACACCAGCCAATCGTCCAGGTAGGCCCCTACCTGGACGCCCTGTAGGCGTAGTTGTTGAACGATAGTCTCTGCAAGCTTCGTGAAGACCCTTGGGGCTATGTTGAGCCCAAAGGGCATGGCTCTGAAAGTGTACTTTCTTTTTCAAAGCTTGAATCCTAGGTAGGAGGAGATCTGGCGATTCATCGGGATGTGCCAATAGGCGTCCGCCATCTATGGAGACTGTGTATGCCTTTCTGGGCAGTAGGGCCCTTATGTGCTGAAGGGTTAGCATCTTGAACTTGTTGTTCTCGATGAACTTGTTGAGAGGGGACAAGTCCAGGATGACTCTGAGTCCCTCGGAGTCTTTCTTGGGAACACAGAACAGCCTTCCCTGAAATTTGATGGACTTTGATCTCTTGATCACCCTTTTGTTCAAGAGTTCTTGGACATATTCTTCCAGAACGGGGGTGGTGTGTTGGAAGAATTGTGGAAATGCTGGAGGTGATGTCTTCCAGCTCCAGCCTAGTCCATTCTTGACGATGCTGTGGGCCCAGAGATCGAAGGTCCAACGATCCTGGAAGAGACGGAGTCTCCCTCCTACCGGAAGCAACTCATTACTTCTTGTTTCCGGAGGACTTGCCTCCTCGACCGCTTGCCCCCCTACCTCCTCTCCCTCTGGAGGGACATCTAGAGGAGTCTCTTCCTGAGCCTCTACCCCTCGCACGAAAGGTAGTAGACTGCCTCTCGTAAGCTGGAGTAAAGGCTGGTGACTGAGTCACCACTTGCTGGGGCACCGGCTGGAAGGTGGGTTGAGCCTGTGCCACTAGCTGTGGTGTTGCGGTCACGGGAAGTTGTCGTTTTGCTGGGTAAGGTGGCAGTCTTGGTCTCTTTGAAGTCTTCTTAGGCTGGGGACCCTCATCCGGAGAAAACTTTCTCTTTGCCACCATGCTCCACTTCTGGAGAAGGTTCCTATTCTCCGTGGCGGCTTTGTCGACAATTTCCTTGACCAAATCAGAGGGGAAGAGATCTTTTCCCCATATATTGGAAGAAATCATTTTACTAAGTTCGTGTTTGACTGTTGCAAACGCGAACAAGAACTCCCTGCACGCCCTTCGTGCCCTGACAAAGCTGTAAAAGTCCTTTGTCACAGTCGCCAAGTGAGTCTTGGTAAGAATCACAAACATGTCCGGGGTCTTCTGTTCCCCGGCCATTAGAAGCAGTCAGTCTCTCCTTTGTATCCTGTTCCCTACGGAGTAGGAAATCGGATAGCTTGGGGAGGTTCTCGCTGAACTGGCGTCCAGCCATGTCAGCCTCCAACTTCCCGACTGAGAAGGTCAACTGGATGTTCTACCAGTCTTTGTCGTCAGGTGGCAGAGCTAAGGAGAGGGGCCTACACTACTCTAGGGTAGGGCAAGGCTTCCCCACTTCCACTGCCTTCAGTACTGTCCTGAAGTATTATTCCGTGAAGGGAAAAAGCATAGTGTTGGGAGCAAGAAAGGATGGGTGTTTCTTGCTTAGGGCCGGCACCTTGGAGTTGGTGTAGCCCCTTTCCTTCAGGCAGCCGGCGAACAGCGCCTGAGCCTTAGAGTGGTCAAAGACGATGACCTCTTTAGGCTCTGTTTCTTCCTTGGAAGCCAGTTCCATCTTGACACGAACAAAACAGTCTGGGTACGAGTCAAGCTTGTCCGAGATGACTATCTTCTCGTTTGTGATAGGCATGTACTCGGCATGCTTCCATGGGTTGTTCTCTGAGCAGGAGGGAAGGTCCTTGCCGTTAAGTCTCTTCTGAGACCCTCGTTGAATCGACAAGCGGAGAAGCTCCTTCTTAAACTCCGCGTCCCTCTGCTTGATCTTCTCGTCGAAGATCGCCATCATGGCCTGGATGGCAGCCATGGTATTGTCCGACTTTGTAGGAAGGGGAGTGGACGAGGTAGAAGGTACCGGTTCCGGGGCAGGAGTCGATGCCACTGAGAGGGATGCCACATCCTCCTCTTCTGACTCTGGAGCCACAGTAGACTCCTCTTCTCGGCCATCGGCCAATTTTCCTTCTCGGTGTCCTCTGACACCTCCGACATACTATCATCTTTAATGTGGATGTCTTTCATTGCATCCGAGACATCTTGAATCGATGGTCAGCTGGATGCATGGGATCTCAGGGTGAGGTTGAGGGATTACGGCATCCGCAGATGCCTTGGGGAAAAGCATGGCCCTCATGCGCTCACTGGGAAAATAAGGCCCCGTGGCATTCTTCTGGAAACCAAACACTCACTTGCGTAGTTTCTCCCGAGCGTTGTCCCTTGACTCCGTAGACTGGGGAGTCTCAAACCCCTCACGCAACAGGTCCTTGCACGTGGTGCACGCCTGTGGGTCCCAATATTTGTGAGACCCCTTCGTAATGGAGCAGCGGGAGTGCGTACGGCACCCCAGGTGACCATAAAAGTCCCTGCAACGCAAGCTACAGAAGGCGCTCTCGCACTGAACGTACTCCTCCTGTAAAGAAAAAAGAATATGAGTACGTTGAAGTTTATCACAGTAGACTTAAAATCATATTAATTATAGTATTGAATCCTTTCTTAGGTGTAAGCTTAGGATAGGCAAGCTGGAAAAGAATTAGGAAAGACACATACTTGTGAATTCTGCCCAGCCAATTGCTGTGACCCTTCTCACTATTAATTCCAGGACTTCGTTATAAGAAGTCCAATGGAAGATTTTGACCCAAGGGGAAGGATAGTGTAAGCAACACATACTTCCAGGAAATTAATAGTGAGAATTGGAGGGGCTGATGAACGATCAGCGTAGAGAAGAGGGGGAAATCAGTCCCCCAATTCTGGTAAGTCTCAACAAGGGACTGCACTTGGAAGCACAGAGTATGTTGGAAAGATATCTATTGTATAAGTGTACTGTATACTATAGTTTTCTGTCTGAAGTATATCTCAATACTACAGATGTACTGGTTATTGTATATTCCCATACAATAGACACTACCGGCATGTCACCGGCAGAGTTAGTACTCAGGATAGCTCAACTGGCACAGAAATCAGTGATAATTTAGTTAGCAGCTCGCCGGTATGTCGCCGGCAGAAGGCGCGCCGCCCCATCCATCATTCGATGTGGCTGGGTAGTGGAGAAGCCTTCTGTGATGCCAGCAGTCTGCCGAATTGCCGGCAACCTTTCAGACTGCCGGCAACTCGACGGCAGTCGGCGGGCTACTGGCTGAAGGCATACCAGCTCAGCCATCATACAGTATGACTGAGTAGTGGCCTATGCATGTACTGCCGGCTCTCGCCGTCAGCGTGAACTGTGACAGTGAGCCGATGGCTGGCAGACCACCAACCTTACCTGCCTTCTGTCGGCAAGGCTGGTGGCCGGCAGTCCACGTAGTTGACAGTACTAGCCCATAGAGAGAGAGAAAGCAATGAGTGAAGGGAGATGAAGGGGTGGCGACAAGTCACCCCAACTCTGCTTTCCTCTAGAAGGATGGTTCAAATGGAAGGGGAGATCATGTTAGTGATCAGGCTTCCATCCATTCCCAGCCGTGCCAGTAGAAGTCTGACAGGGGCAGTGAATAGCAGTCCAAGAGAGGACCGAAGAACACTCTAAGTAACTAGGAGGCTTCTGCCAGCAGTTAGGCTAGCCGAAACAGAAATCCCATAGCGACACATGCAAGAGGGAAGCTGAGCGATTAGACACAGCAGGCAAAAGACCTGGCTAGCCCTACAACCCGCCGGCACTCGGTGGGATTGTAGGACAGCGGACAGGGGTGTGATGGCTAGGCCATCACCAAAGGACAGAGACGGTAGGGGCAAGGGTCCTGTGAGGGGAGGGAGAGGAGCCGGTGTGAGCCGGCCCCATTAGGCAACAAGGGAACTCCGTTTCGGTACCAACGTTATCCTAGGAGAGAACATTCTCCAATCCAGGACAAGTTAGTGTAGTGAAGGGACTGGAATCATCCACCGTCCCAAACTATAAAGAAACAGAACACCCCTGACAGTCTAAGTTAGGCCAAAGGATGCTCATATCCTTTAGCCCCAAGGTCTCCCCACATAGGATCAGTCGCTAGACCACAGGGCAAATAGGGTCTCGGACCCCTTCAAGTGCAGTCTAGGAGGGCAAGGCCCCCTATGCCTACCAACCAGGTCCATTAGGAAAGTACATTCATCCTAAGGGGGGAAGCTGGAGGCACATGACAGGTACTCTGAGATTCTGACCCAAACTCAAACTCATCAGCTATGGTTTGGAAAGGAGGCAGAAAAATCCTAGCCTAACCTTACCAGAATGACAATTCGCAGCAGGGATGGCTAGGATTGTAACCTTGGGTTACCCGCAGAGGGAAGAAGAGATTACCTTATACATAAAGGTAACCGGGGATATTGTGTGAAAGTATACTAAAGCCACTAGGATACTAGGCTAGTGGCGTAGAGGTCAACTACCTGATTCATCGAAACTCAATGGTATACGATTATGGAAGAGGAAATCATATGCAATCCAATATATCTTATACATATAAAGGCCTAAAATCTTCATTAACGTTAGATAACATAAGGAACACACATTATATCATGCATGAAAGTAACCTAAGGCATCTAGGCTAGGGAGCCTAGGAATGATCATTCGGCTACACATACGCCGAAACTAAGGAATACTAACGGCATAATATAACTAATTCCTAGCAATGAAGACTAAATAGCTAATAATATAGAAGCTATAAGACCGGGACAGTCGTTCTGGCTGACTAAATAAAGCATGCGTTGCGAATGACAGAGCCGAGGCGCCTCCCGTCTAGGCAAGCGCTCTGCCACGAAAGCAAATCCTTATTTATTTCGAGAAAAACGTTACTTTACGGCTAGAGCTGCATTTATACGATATAGGAGGTGAATACTCAACTTTCCAGAGGGAGAAGCTGAAGATTGCGACATGATATCCGATATAGCGAAAGAACTGGGAAAAAAAACCTGGTCGGGATACTACAGCAAAAAGGAATGAAGATGGCGGGTGGATGCTACGTCATCCAAGATGGCGACGGGTAAGACATCATCCGAGTACCCATGACAGTAACGGAGGGGGAGAACTTTGTACGGCTCCTCCCTTATCTTGCCACTTAGTCCCCCTCGAAGCATAAACGCTATGTGGGGTGCAAATAGCTATGTGGCTTGTTAAGAATACGTCCCCGGTTATTATGCGATATTCTAAAAGGACACTTTAAGGATATTCACGCCAGAAGTTAGAATTCTGGAGACCTTTAGTTTAATTCTCTGGGAATATCCTCTGTAGTCAGATATACCCTGGGAAGCTACTGAAGGAACCTTCCATCAGGATGACATGGCCTGAGCCCAAAAAGGATGTCTACCATTCATATCTCCCAGTAAGAGAAAAGGTTGAGGGAGTTGTTGAATGACCTCTATTAAATCATCATATAAAATATTATCATTTGGAGGTAAATACAAAGAGCATATTTTATATTTTCTCCCTATATCAATTTGTACAACCACTGCCTGCAGGGGTGTATGAATAGAAATAGGTATTTGGGGAACATCTCGACGAACGTACATGAGACTTCCGCCATGGCTCCCTGATTGCTGATTATATGGTGTTCTATAGCTAACATACCCTCGAGGACTAGGAGTGTTAGCATCAAGCTTACTTTCCTGTAGACATAATATTATAGGGGAATGTTCATGAATTAGGAGCTTAGGTTCTTCATACTTGGCCCTTAAACCCTGACAATTCCATTGCAAAATGGAGGAGAAAACTAAGGATTACTTCTGGAAGACATCTTGGATGAGGTCTTCCCATTAGCAGTTTTTAATCTAACATTATTACCTGTAGGTTTCTCCAGAGATGGTCTTGTTATGTTGGGTTTTACGTTTGTGTTTTTCTTTGTATCCTTTAGATCTATTTGTTGAGGCGGATGGTGGACCTCAACTTGAATTTCTGATTTATTTAGTTTATCTTCTGGTTCATTAGAAACATCAACAGACAAAACATCAAATTTATCTGATGTCATAACCTTAATGTTTCTAATGGAGGGGGGAAAGAAAGGTGGAGGTATCTCCCTTTTACGATTAATAGATGGTGGGATTCTATGTTTTTGCACCTTTCCCACTACAGGTGCATCAGGTAAGTTGGTCTTAAGTGGAACCTCCATCAAATCAGGCAAGGACTTGGCCTGTGAGAGGTTTGTACTAGTTTTTGTAATGGCGGACGAGGGTTGTACAGATATGGGCAATGCATTAGTGTTAATACGCCATGGTAAAGCCTCAGGAGGTAATATGCTTACCTCGTCAATTGACATTTTATCAGATGGTATATTTCTTTTTCTAGAGTTATTGACAGTACTAGGTGGGTTTGATTTTAATGCCTTAGCATAGCTATTTGATTTATTTAATAGTCTTTTGACATGTCCCACACTTATATGTTCCAAACTAGATTTCTTAAGGGCAGCCTCTTCCAACTTATACTACTCGCAGCTCTTGTCTGTGGATTTATGACTCAAGTTGCAATTTAAACACCTCTCTCCAAGTGCACATTCTCCATGGTAAGATTTGAAGCAAATACCACATATTTTCTCATTTTTGCAAACCTTAGACGGGTGTCCAAATTTAAAACAATTAAAACACTGCAGTGGCTTCTGCTTGAATGGTCGTACTTTAATTATTTCTTTTTCAATAGTAATAAGGAATGGTACATCAGCATCCTGGAACGTAAGGATTATCATTGATGTATCTGGGACTTTGTGAACTTTCCATACATTTAGTGGACACATGGCCAGTATCTCCTCCTCTGTAAATTTATACAGATCTCTGTTAAAAATGACCCCCCTTACATAGCTAAAATTTAGGTGGGGTTTGACATCTAACTTAATGTCATCATTACTTGTTTTCATGTTGGACAGTATTACAGACTGTGTACTTGATTAGGCATGGATAAGGAAACTATTTTTTTCCAAAACGAGATATATCGCCTGGTGCAATAGTTCCTATTTTTTTCTGAATTAATTTGCATACAGGTATTTTAAAATAATTCCCTGTAACCCCCTGATTCAGCTCTGAGCCACATCGATGGTTTTGGCTTCCTCTGGGAGGGCATCACTAAATCTACGTCTTTTTCTAACTAATCTGCAGGCCTATACACATCCAAATCTTTTGGTACCTTATCGCAGAGAGCAGCCGCAACATTCAAGTTATTAATTTTAATATTATTCAAGTTTCTTATTGCACTAAATGCTTCGTCATAACTACTGTAAAATATCCATGCATTCCATTTTTCAGCTTCAAATTTCATCCTTATTTATTCTATACATCAAGAGCATTCAAATGCTTTATATAGATCATCGTAGTTTGTCTCTATTGGAATTTGGGTAACATGAAGGATTCAAAGTTTCCTTGTGTTACCTAAATTACTTGATTTTGTAATATTAGTAGTATGGTCCTTTCCCGTTCCGAGGTCATCAACAGAATTTTCCCTATTCAAAT
Organism: Palaemon carinicauda; assembly: GCF_036898095.1. Taxonomy (NCBI): domain Eukaryota; kingdom Metazoa; phylum Arthropoda; class Malacostraca; order Decapoda; family Palaemonidae; genus Palaemon; species Palaemon carinicauda. The sequence continues at coordinate 93,410,918 of NC_090735.1, read as the reverse complement.
TATCAGAGGTCGTCAACAGTGGATGGGGAGTCAGTGTTTGAAGGGTCCATAGTCAAGGGTGGGATTCTTTTTTATTTTTTTTTATTTTTTTTTTGTTTTACCTGCTTGAGAATTTTAAGAAAGTATCATACATTGGAAAGTAAATTTGCATTCTCCACTATTGGCACAATGAGAGTATGCTTTCCAGATGGTCCACTCCATACACTACCCGAAGGATAGTACCAAAACAAATATAGAGGCACATGTGTAAGCTAAACCCACCTGTTAGGACTGAGACCAAGGAAATATGGAATCATCCTCCCCATATCTGTAATGATGGGCTTCTGGCCAGAAGCCAAGTCCCACCTCAAGGATTGGATTCCGATGACCCAACCCTTGAGAGTAGTTCACCTTTGGGATGGCTGAGATCATCCAATACTCTCATATATAGCTTTGAATGCAAATACCTCCCAACCGTGATCCCTTCTCCCATTCATCTAACCAGGCAGTAATAACAAATGTGGAAATGTCCACACCATTTAAGTAAGAAAAGTAATAATCATAGAGTTAGGATAGCAAAGCAAAAGAAAGTTGATAAAATTAGGAGAAGGTCGAAGTAATACTGACCAGAAGGAATAGAGTAAAGGGAGAGAAATTTAGATTCAAACTTGGGGACAAATTTCCCCAAGTTCGAGACCCCTCTTGCCAGTCACAATTCTTCAACAATATGAAGAAACCACATGACTGCATCAAGGCATTCTCTTGTTAAGAGGGGTTCAAGATGGGGAGTTGGGGCCGAAGAAGTTGATATGCCGTCACAGAAAACTGAGGGTCTTCCGTTATCGTAGATACGGATCCTTCTTCCTCCGTGGGTGGTTGAGCCACCTCTGCTTCAGGATCTTCTTGCAGAAGGCCCTTTTCGGTGTCGGTAGACACCTCCGATATCCGTTCCTGGTGGATGTCCATGCCTTCGAGTGCCTTATTAATGTCCGCCTCTATCGTCAGCTGGATAAAGGGAGGCTTGACCTGTGCCTGGGGCACAACCGCGTCGGATTGGGCCTTAGGGAACAGAAGGCATCTCATAGCTTCATTAGGCAGGTAAGGTCCAGGAGAGTTCTTTTGGAACCCTCTTAACCACCTCCAAAGTTTCTCTTGCTGTATCCCTTGACTCTGTAGTCTCAGGGATATCTTCACCAAATCCCTTGGTCATCAGAGCCGAGCAGACGGTGCAACCCTTCGGGTCCCAATACCTCAGGGTTTCAGTTGCGATGGAGCAGGGGGCATGGGACCTGCACCTCTTGTGGCCTCAAAAGTCCTTACTCTTGTGGTTGCAGAACATGACTGCACATTTCACCGTAGGCTCCTCCTGTAAGGAAAGAAAGAGTGAAATGAGTATAGGGTTATTCATATCACTGATATAAATACACATGCTCAAAAATAGTATTATTTACTATTATTTATAATAGCTTAGGATAGTAAGCTAGAAAAGAAGTAGGAAAGACACATATCAGTGTTTCCTCTCCAGGCAATTGCTGTGACCTCCTACAATATTAATATTTTTAATTTCCTTAGGGAAAATACAGAGTGGAATAACTCTCGTACGTAGAGCCGGAGTCAGGGAATATTAACACTAACTCCTCCACTTGTAGAATATTAATACTGAATGGTAATAATTGGTGTCCCGATGATCTAGGATTCATCAAGATGTTGAAGGAATACTTCACCTCAACATTTTAATCGGTCTCATCAATGGACTGTGTATGTTGGAAATTTTATACTACTGTATCATTATATACTGTAGTTTTCTAACTGCTGTATTGTTATACTGCAGGAATACTGGCTACTTTATTATCTTATACAGTAGTTTTACCGGTATACTACCGGGTTAGGCTAGTACCTGGCGGCACTAGCCGACAGGGAGAGAGAAAGAATGGAAAGGACTCCCGTATTATTATTAGTTTAGTACAATAATCAGGAGTGTAGGGACTATTGCCTCTACTGCCTTCTTCCCAGAATGAGAAATCAAATGGAAGGGGAAGAATACATTAATTCTAGCTTCCATCCAGCCACAAATTCTGTTGCCGGCTGTACTGCCGGTTACAGGTTTTGTTGATGGCAGTCAAAAAGAGGACTGAAGAATATTCAACAGTATAATGAGTTTCCTACCGGCACCTGTCAGGGCCGGCTCAACCTCTCTCGGAGCTTTGCTTCCGGTAGGGAGTTGGTCAAAGCGGTAACCTAACCGCCGTTTGTAGGAACCCGGCCGGTAACCCAGTCAGCTCGGCAAGCGGGGATGATTGTAGAATACCAGCCAAAGGACATTTGTGACGGCTAGGCCGGCACTAAAGGACAGAAGGGGAAGGGAAAGGGTCTGATATTTTACAGAGGAGAAAGGTGGCGGCAAGTATGCCTCCTACTTTCGGCTGTAAATCAAGGAAGCCTAGCTTCCTATACCGGCGCCGTCATGGGCGGCAGGGGAATAACAATTCCCTAGCCTGAAACATTGCCGGATATAAGACATGTCTTCTAGTCCACAAGGGAGAAAGGTGGCGGCAATTATACTGCCCACTTTCGGTTGTAGACTAGGTTAGCCTAGCTTCCTTTGCCGACAACGTTGTAGCCGGCAGAGGAATTACTATTCCTCTGTCGATAATGTTGTTGGGTACAAGACAATACACCCTGAGTTACTCTCATTTGTCTAAGGCCGGGATACTCGCCGGCAAAGAAGATCGACAGTAAAACAATATCCAAGTCAAGCCGGAGTTAACTACTCGATGGCGATGACGGAAGATAGGGATGGCGGCACTCAGGGGGGAAAGGTTTATCCTCTTTTCTCAAAAAGAGGAGCGTATCGAATTATACCAATAATTCTAGGGGATATATATCCCCGACCGAATTAATAGAAACTATACTAGAGGTTAAACAGGGGATTAACGTTACTAAAGTACAGTATACTAAAATGTGTTAGGCTAGCCTAACTCGAGTGGGGATCTCGGCTACGAGTGATACCACCGAGGCCCTATCGTATACGAGAGAAACGTTTATTTGGAAGAGGAAATATTATATGTGTAATGCTATCTTCACTAGTATAATTTTGCCTGACTAGCTAGAAAATTCTTTATAGCTAAATACCGGGAAAGTCGCACTACTAACTAAATAAAGCATTTATGGCATGTGACAGCGATCTTAAAATGGCCGCCTCCGGGGATGGCAGTACTCCACTTAACACACCTAAATTATGTTAATTTAACTGCGAGAAGGGAGCTAAAAATTATAGACAGGAAAAATTAAATACTCACCTTTCCAGAGGATGAAGATGCTGGAGATTGCATGATAATATTCCTTGAAAATAGTAACAACACCGAGAGAAACGTGGGAGAGCACAGTGCTTAAATGCTACTTTTTAAGGGAATAATGCGCCATAGTAGTACAGGGAGGGGATCCACCGGGTAACCTTGATAATTGCTCCCCTTCATTTCGCCACTCTTCCCCCTCAAAGAGTAAAATCTGCCACTCTTCCCCCTCAAAGAGTAAAATCTATTCGGGGTGAAGATTGCCATGAGTCGTATAAAAAATATGTCCCCTGATTTTATGCGATATCCTTAAAGTTAAATTAAGGATACTCATGCCAGGAGTTAGAATTCTGGAGGCCTATGGTTAATTCTCTGAAAGTATCACTGTAGCTAAATATCCCTTAGAAAGCTGCCTAAAGGAACCTTCCATCAGGACGACATGGCTGAGCCCTAAAGTTAGCTTACTCTTTTTGCTATCCAAGGAAGAAAACAAGAAAGGAGAACAATCCCTCTTCGCTCATTTCTATGAAGAGAATGATATTTCTCCCAATGGGAAAATGGTCACTCCCTACAAAATCATGAGGAGATTCTAAGGAACACCGCTTACCATGGTAGTTCATGCAAAGGGGATGCAGATCAATCTCGACCCAAGTCAGGAAGCTGTACGCTTTGAGGAGATATGCATTATGAATATCCGGTCAGATTCATTGAAATAAAATTGAATAAAAAAGTAATTTATGACTAAACAACTCATATACTACAGTATATCTAAATACTTCCTAGCTTTCTATTATTGTTCTATCATGCTTTTCATAATGACTATGCATCTATTCTACTTCATCTCCTAGACACCTCTTATCCTTACCTTTTTTTTTACCTTATTATAATGGAAAAGGAAAGAAGACTAAAGAGGGAAAGGAAATAAAAGTAACATAGTTGTGAAACTCATAGAATAAAGTAGTGAAGGTTAAACTTCAGAGTATTATAATAAAGGGACTACACTTTTCCTAATCCTAATACTGTATTAGTTTGAGCCCATAAATCTACAAAATGAGGCAAACTACATAGTGACATTTTTGGTTCATAACTCTTACAGAGTGTGATGGCTTGACTTATCAATGTCATTAGAAATATACATTACATGTCAACCCTCATAGGCCTAAATCTCAACGAGGAATGACAAGTTCTTACCTGAGAAAACCAAGGCCGTATAACACATACTCCAGCTTCCGTTGCAACACTACTGACTGCAGGAATTATGTATGGATGCTGGAAAAAAAAGTAACTATAAAATTCTGAAAATTAATATATTGTACTGCACAGCTTTATGTTTTCGAGTCTATAAATATACATCGGGGGTTTTACGGAAATATTTGATATTAGCATTGGCTGGTCAAAAGATATGGTTTCCCATAACTTACAATAAAAAAAAAATGATAAAAACATTTGTCTCAGTGTATTCATCAAACACTAAATGCGCCTGATTCTTTCGACACGATAATAAAGGCCCATTAGAGGACAACACATGCAAGGTAGAAGCCTCATACAGTACATTATAGGCTATACTATAGGTTTTATAAGGTTTTGGCCTTCAAACAATCAAGACACGTTGAAATTGGCAATGATATTCATGCTTATGCTTTCAAAATCAATCATATTAGGAAGAATGGCTTGAAAAGATATCAAATCCAAAATAAAAAATTTAAAGTTTTTCTATTATCTATTTCCTATCACAACATTAATCAGTGATATTAATTCCTTCATTCTTACATTACAGTAACCAATAAAAAATGACAAATTCGGAAGTAATTTGTAGTTTTCCTAGCAATACAAACCTGGAGCTCTTTACTATGGAGTATTATTTCTGCAAAGCTGAAACCAGCCGATAAGCTTTTTTGTCAGGGTGTAACTACCCATCGTTAGTTAGCCGGAGAAGAACAGGTTAGGTTTACACTACCGCTCACACTAGCACTAGTGACTAACTGTCACTTTTGCAATTGCGGCAAGACATTCAGGGGGTAGGTGCTGGCGGGCCAGTGTGTGTAAAGAGCTCCAGCTTTGTATTACTAAGAAAAGTACAAATTACTTCCAAATTTTCATTTGTTCTTGTGCAAAATACAAACCTTCCGCTCTTTACTGTGGAAACTCACCTTTAGGATTTGTGGAAGTCCAAAAACCAACTGGCTAGCAACTGTCCCGGGATGGCCTCTGTGTAAAGATACCTTGAGGGATCTTGCACTACGTTATCATCGTACGATAATGGCCTGAGCAATCATTGCTGGAGAATAAAGAGTTAATCTCCTGAAACATATTGTAGCTATTCAGGCCAAGCCTTCTACTAATGTATATTTCTTCCTACCTCCCCCTGACAGGAGGACGGGGACATACCACATACATTATATACGGTACATGTATATGCTGTTGTCCAAAGTGCGTGTATGATACTTACTCACAGAAGAACAAGGTCAGCTGCGCAGAGTCCCCTGAATGCCGCACCCCAAGTGAGGGGAAGATGAAGTAGGAAGTGGCAAGTCACTGCCATATTCATACCAAACTTACTTTGCTGGTAACCACCACCCTCAAACCTCTGATACTTGTACCACAAGGGAACTGGGGTGTTTAGATCACATTATGAGCAGGCACCACAGGACCTATTGAGAATGTGTCTAAGCTACTGTGGGTTTTGTCTTGCAGGTAGCGCTACTGTGGGTTTTGTCTTGCAGGTAGCGCTACTGTGGGTTTTGTCTTGCAGGTAGCACGAGGTAAACGTTGTTTGACATTTCCACCTGTCTGCTTGAAGCACCTGCAGAACAGAAAAATTCTTTTGGAATGCCAGGGAAGTACTTACTCCACTGACATCATGGGCACAAGGATGTCTACCTAAGGCCCAAGTATCTGAAGCCCGTAGCCATTCTAATACTTGCCTGATCCAAGAGTAGATTGAATTCTTTGTGATTCTCCTTTTGCCCTCGTTATTTGGAGTAGTTAGGTTACAGATACAGCCACGAAAAGGAGAACTTCGTGAAAAAATGCTGCACTAGGGTGTGCCCGAACTGATGATAAACACAGTAAATACTACCTAATATAGTTTTAGTTTGGTTTCAACAACAGTTTATAATCGTATGTACAGTGTACATACATTTGCACACATGTACAATACGTACTGGACACAGTAAGGTTACAGTACAATATTTTGCTAAAGTACAGCTTTAGAGTCATCATCCCCTTATTGCTTTGTATAACAAAAGTCGTTCCTATCTAGTAATACTGTACTGTAATCTGATACTCACTGATATTGTAGTGTATATTACTGTAATATATATACAGTAATATCACTACCGTACACCTAAACTGTACTTACTGTAAGTTCACGCGACACGTAGCCTAGGCGTATTTTTGAAGCATGGCATAACTGTGTCGTCTCTTTCACGGTAATTATATTTATTTCATCTTCTACTTCAATGGGCTAAAAAAATAAAAGATAATAAAAGTATTGTCAGTAACATTACAAAATAATCATTGTATAAACACGTACAACCACAACAACCGAACAAAAAAAGAAATAAACAGCTGTTGGATTTTAATAATGGTATGATTTTTTTTCTACTTATATAGTACTGTAATATAAAAGGATTGAGTTCACAGCAAATAATGTGCTCATTATAATCATATACTGTAGTTGTGTTTTTAAGTAAAATAAAAAAAGGCATTAATTTTACCTATTAAGTAAAATATTCCTTTAGGATTGTGTGGGTCTACATATTTTGCCAAAATGGTGGTAGCTGGTATGCTTACATAATCTCATTGATGAGTTTGTAGTTATAATGATTGCTGAAACTAACATATTCTTCTATTTCTATATTTTCTTAACCCTGGATAGGTACGGTCCTCGGACACCCCTTTAAGGGTATACTCGGACGCGAACGACCCCGACGGGAAAAAAAATTCTTGAAAAATCAGTTTTTGCAGTAACCTCCTTTTTTCTTTTGCCAAAAAAAACTTCAATGAATGCTTAAAACAACTGTAAAGATAAATACTACTCATCTGCAGAAAAACTATTTATTATAAATATTTTAAAAAATTAAGTAGAAAAAAAAAAGACCTGACATAAAAATTCATAAAAAAAAAGTTTATACATATATACACAAATCCTTTTAGGAATTGATTCTTGAATGTTTAGGACACATCTTGATGTATTTTGGATGAAGTCAGACCCATGGAGGTGAAGATCTGAAATGAGAAAAAAAGGGTAACTTTTTTTGGCCAAAAAAAATTGTCCAAATTTCATGAATTTTTTTGGGTACCCAAATGAAATAGGAAGTGGCTAATTTTTTTAGGGAATAAACATATGTTATCCTAAAATAGAAATATGTAAAAAAAATCTTCATTATTTTGTAAATTACATTTATATCAGGGGCCATATCTAAAGGTAATTTTTTGAGTACTTGGAAATTTCGTAAAAAAATACATATATTTAATATATAATATGATATTTATGCAGGTAAAAATATACCAAAATATCACAAATTCTATAGGGAACAAGAATATATATAGATAGGGCAGCTTACGCTTCGGATATGTCCACAAAATGGCCGCCAACCACACTGACTCAGACTCCCTAATCTGCCACTTGAAATGTAGGAAGGGTATGTCAATTTCAAGGTGTTATTTACTAATCTAATTATTATTGGATATGCATAAAAATTGTATGGTGGGTTGCTGGATAATTGTCGATTATTTTACGTCTATAAAATTAAAATTCTGACCCAAAAAATTTTTTTTGAAGGGAAATAAAATCGAAAAAAAAAAAATGTAAAACAATAATTTAGCTAAAAAAATTTGATGATATTCAATCAAAAAAAAAGTAAACAAAATTTTCCGACAAATAAACATCTAGAGGAATCATTACTCTGTGATAGTTCCTTAGTACGTAGTAATTTTGAAAGAATTGGGAAAAAACGAAAAAATGGCAATCACCGGAAAATCGAACACATACCTATATATACGCCATATCTGGCTAAAAAAAAGATAGGCAGGGGTAGCCAGATCATCTAGAAACACTTTCCAACACTATAAAAATATAAGTTATGCGACACTACTTGCCAATTCCTTACGGTAACATGACTAAGCAAAAAAATGCAAAACAAATAAAAAGGGGCACTCGTGGAAAAATGGCCATTCTAATATACGGCATTTCAGAAAAAAAAAAAATTTCAGCCACGTGCTAGGCAAACCATCAAGGCATATTTTCCGACAAATAAACATATAAATGAAATATTACTCTGTGATAGTTCCTTAGTACGTAGTAATTTTGAAAGAAATGGGAAAAAACGAAAAAATAGCAATCACAGGAAAATCGAACACATACTTATATATACGCCATATCTGGCTAAAAAAAAAATAGGCATGGGTAGCCAGATCATCTAGATACACTTTCCAACACTATAAAAATATAAGTTTTGCGACACTACTTGCCAATTCCTTACGGTAACATGACTAAGCAAAAAAATGCAAAACAAATAAAAAGGGGCACTCGCGGAAAAATGCCCAACATTCTAATATACGGCATCTCAGATAAAAAAAAAAGATATGCACGTGTTAGCCCAACCATCAAGGCACACTTTCTAACACATAAACATGAAAAAAAAATCAATAATATACGGCAATTCCTTACTACGTAGTAAATTTTTACAAATATGAAAAAAAAAAACAGAAATTGGCAACCGCAGTTAAATACCCAATATACCAATAACTACGTCGTATCTGACAAAAACAAAATCACGCATGGGTAGCCAGATCATCTAGACACACTTTCCAACATTAAAAAAGCAAAAGTTTTACGACACTATTTCGCAATATCTCACGGAAAAATGACTTGGCAAAAAAATTAAAAAAAATTAAAAAGGGACACTCGCGGTAAAATGCCCGACATTCTAATATACGACATCTCAGATAAAAAAAAAGACATGCACGTGTTAGCCCAACCATCAAGGCACACTTTCTAACACATAAACATGAAAAAAAAAGAATAATATACGGCAATTCCTTACTACGTAGTAATTTTTACAAATATTGGAAAAAAACAGAAATTGGTAACCGCAGTTAAATACCCAATATACCAATAACTACGTCGTATCTGACAAAAACAAAGTCATGCATGGGTAGCCAGATCATCTAGACACACTTTCCAACACTAAACAAGCAAAAGTTTTACGACACTATTTGGCAATATCTTACGGAAAAATGACTTGGCAAAAAAATGAAGAAAAATGAAAAAGGGGCACTCGCGGTAAAATGGTCCTCGTGGTGATGAACGACATTTTAACTAAAAAAAAAAACATGCACATGGTAGCCAAACAATCCACCAAGACTTTCCACAACTGATAACCTATACAAGTTGCACCATTCTACGACAATTTCATAATACGTAATAACTTTGATAATTATGCAAACTACCTCAGAAGGGTAAACTCGGACGCGAACGACCCCGACGCGTCTCAGAAATCGGGGAAGGAGTACAGCTACAGCAATGCACATCTGGACACTACTAGAGCGTGTAGGGGAGACACCTCCTGCAGGTCGATCACCCACAAATTCAGTCACAGGGGTGAGTCACGTGAGAAAAACCTGTTTTTTTTTTGACGCTCGGGGTCGCAAACGACCCACCGTACCTATCCAGGGTTAAACAGAAATGCATCTTATTCTTTGGGCTCAGGTCTGATGGAAGTTACTTTAAAGTAGCTTCCTGGGTTATATTTAACTACAGTCATATATCCCAGAGAATTTTACTTAAGGTATCCAGAATTCTAACTCCTGGCGCGAATATCCCTGGCTTTCGCCTTTAGGGATATCGAATAATATCAGAGGACATACTCTTGACACGCCACATAGCTATCTACACCCCGAATACCGTTTTTGCTTCGAGAGGGGAAAGTGGCAAGAACTGGAGGAGAGCCATTATTAAGGCACGCTCTACTCCTACTGTTGAGTACCTGTATGACGTCACGACCGGGCGCCATCTTGTTATTCCTTCTTTTGTAGCGGCCTTACACAGTGTTATCCCAGTGCTCTCACGCTATTTTTGGATTATTATCTCGCTATGATGTTTTCTCCAGCCTCATCTGCCCCTGGAAGTTGAGTATTATCTTTACTTTGTATAAATGTAAGATCTTGCCAGTTTTTTCCTCGATTCAAGGTTCAATTAACGTAACAAGAGCTGTTGCCTAACCGGAGGCGTCATGGACGCTGTCGTTCGATTTGCATGAGTCATTTAGTCAGCCAGAACGACCTTCCTGGTACTGTATATTTCACTTTAATAAATTTAGCTATTTAACCTTCATTACTAGAAAATTTTATATTATTCCGATAGTATTCGTGGTTTTGGCGATTTAGGTAACCGATCCTCACTTACGCTAGGCTTCCTAGCCTAGGCGTCTAGCCTTTTACTTTCATGCATGATATGTGGTTTTTCCTAGTGTGGTAATCTATTGAAGCTTTAGGCAATATTTTATACATGTAAGATATTTACTGCAGAAATTTTCCTCTTCCAAAGATAGTATATGAGAGAGTTTCGGTGATTTAGGTAACGGATTCTCACCGCCTATAGGCTACTAGCCTAAGGGCTTTAGTATACTTTCATACATGTTGCTCTTGTATCGCGTTATTTAAGTGGAGACTAATACCTCCTAGTCTTTTGTAGGGCGATACTAATCACCTTCGGAGATTTAAGAGCAATCTCTTCTTACTCTGAGTTAGCCTAGGCTGAACCCTAGTCAGCTTTACCTCGAATTGCAATTGGGTAAAACTAGGCTAGGGTGTTTCTGTCCTTCCCTATAACTGCAGATGCTGGTTTTGGGTTTTAGTTAGAACCTCAGAGTATTCTGTCTGTGGTAGGTTGCTGATTACCAAGGTGAATTGAATTCCCTGGCTAGGTTAGGCTACCGACGCAGGAGGCTAGACCTCCCTAGGCCACACCTGAAGGCATTATACATGATATGATACCTTCTCCCTGTGACCTAGCAGACAGTCCTGTGCCGGCAGAACCTGAGCTGAAGAATAGAATTCTTCTACTACTTGGGGGACTCCGACACTAGACTGTTCCTTCTGTCTGAGATAGCAGTGAGGGTGCTGCCAATTTCTTTCTGTATTGGGCTAACCCTAGGCTAGGGAATTGAATTCTCTGGCCCCTTGGGATAGCTCTAATACTGGAACGGAGTCTCGTTAGGTGAGGTAGGACTGGCTTTACTGCCGGCTCCTCCCACACCCTACAGGACCCTCACCCCTCCCCTCTCTGTCCTTTAGCGATGGCCTAGCCATCACATACCTTGGCCATCATCCTACAATCGACCCTAGTGCCGGTAGGTTGTGGGATTGGCTTGGGTTTTCTGTCGGTTGCTCGGCTGTGCCGGCTTCCGGCAGAGACCCTTACCCCCTGTCTCGTGTTCTTTAGTCCTCTCTTGGTCTGCCTTCCATAACCCTGCTGGCAGAGGCCAGCGAGTTTGTGGGTGGATGGAAGCCTGAATGTTACATTTCCCCCTTTCATTTGAACCCTCATTCTGGATGGAGGGCAGTAAGGCAGAGCCTTTACATGACCTCTCATCCATGCTTTCTCTCTCTCTTACGACTAGTACCCTGGGTCCCAACTGCCGGCAGCCATGAAGGCTGCCAGCAGCCGGCTGGACTGCAGACCGCTGACATAACGTAACTAATTACCGGCTGGTGTGGGTTGCCGACGATCGCCGACCCGCGACCCATTGGCTATCTGCCGACAGCTATGCTGACTGCCGGCAGCCGGTCGAACGGCTGTCTGCCGACACATTTTCCCCACCGCCGGCTGACGGATGCCGCCAACTGTCGGCGGCCTCCCAGCGGCCGGCGACCTACAACAGCCGGTGGTCTGCCGCCCATTGCCCCCAGAAGGCAGCACACCTTCTAACTTGTACCCAGGTACTAGCCTGCCAGCGTATGCCGGCTGGTACTACAGTATATGACTATACAGTAGACAGTATAATTGCAATATAGATCAGACTGCAATCAGAAAACCACAGTATAGTTTATACGGTAGCCCATAGTTTTCTAACATACACTGTCTTTACATGGGCAGCCTATTGTGAGACCTCTTGATATAAAGAAAGTTCTTTCTTTAATTCTCAATGATCACTATATTAAATCCCCAACATTAAATTCTGGAAGACAGTGTTAAGTTATACCTCTATATATCCTTCCAGATAAAGATCTTCCAATGGTTTTTTCTATCATTAGAAATACCCCAGAATTTAATTTTGAGGAAGGTCATAACAATTGGCTGGACAGGAAATACACGTATGTGTCTTTCCTTCTTCCTTTCTAGCTTACCTATCCTATGCTATATATACATAATATTGTATACTGAATATTGTGAGATAATTCACCGAATACTAATTTTATTTTCCTCTCTTTACAGGAGGACCATCCCAAGTGCGGGAACCATTTCTACAACGTCCGCAGCAAGAACTTCTGCGGCCATGGACTATGCAGGACACACGCTCGCTGTGCAGCGACGAAGGGAGCTCTGAAATATTGGGACCCCCAGGTAGGTGACGTTTGTTCAAACTTGGTTACTGAGGCTTTTGATGACCAAAAGACAAATGAGTCAGGGGATGCAGCTAGAGAGAAGCTGCGAAAATGGGACAGGGTTTCCAGAAGAACACCACCGGGCCCTACCTTCCTAATGAAAAGATGAGGGCCTGTCTTTTCCCGAGGGCATCTTCGGATGCAGTAATCCCACAACCTCAGCCAAAGATTCCCCTCGTCCAGATTCCGGTAGAATCTGATGTATCGGATGCCTTGCAGGACATCCACCTAGAAGACAAGATGTCAGAAGTGTCAGAAGGCACTGAAAGGAGTCTTCTTGCGGAAGATCAGGAGGCGGAGTCATTGATTGCTCCCGAGACCGACGAACAAGGAACCGAGATAGTTTCGGTTTCATCAGCTCCGATCGCAGAGCTCGTCCCCTCGACCTCCTCTGCTCCCCAATTGGCCGACATGAGCCAAATCTTGTCCTCGAATCTCTCTATGGTCCAAGACCTAAAGAAGCAGTCGACTGAGAGGGAAGTTGCACTACGGATGGAAATAAACCAACACACAGCTTCTCGTATAGCTCCAAAGAAGCTAAACGTAAAAGATCTTACCCATTTCTCGGACGTCAACCCATGGAGGCATGCTGAGCACATGCCCATGTCAGGAGGAAAGATCTTCATCTCCGACAAGCTGGGCACAGTCCCAGTCGAAGACGTGGAATTCTGGCCCAGTCAAGGGGCCTACCCAGACTGCTACGTTCGTCTGAGGACGAAACCACCCTCGAAAGAGGAAACAGAGCCGAAAGAGGTCATAATCCTTGACCTCCCCAAAGCCCAGGCCTTGTTTTCAAGCACATTGACGGAGAGGGCCTTCACTAACTCCAAAGTGACGGCTCTGAGTAAGAAGCACCCGTCCTTCATTGCTTCTTCTTCCCGTGCCTTCCCCTTCATGGAAAAAGGGTTTAAGGCAGCCTTGAAGGCAGTCGAGGCAGGGAAACCATGCCCCACACTCGAAGAGTGTAGGCTGTTCTCCTTCGCCCTACCATTGGATGAAGCTAATTGGAAGGATGTTCATCATACCTTCTCAGTCGGGAAGTTGAAGGCCGACACTGCTGGACGTCAGTTCGGTGAAGGCCTCCCTAAGCTGTCAGACTTTCACCTGCGTCGGGAGCAGGAAACGAAAGAAAGACTTGCCGCCTCAATGTCTCTTCAAACCGGACTGGAGACGATGGCAAGCGTCTCCCCATCCCCAGATATGTACATGGTCTTTGCCAAGGCTCACCTGGCAACAGTTACAAAGGACCTGTACAACTTTATCAAAGCCAGAAGGGCTTGTAGAGAGTTCGTGTTCGCCTCGGCTGTGGTGAGGCACGAACCGAGGAAGCTGATATCATCCAGCATCTGGGGTAAGGACCTCTTTCCAAGCGGAGTGGTTAAAGAGGTCGTCGACAAAGCCGCCACAGAGAATAGAAATCTTCTCCAAAAATGGGGCTTGTCGATGAAGAGGAAGTCTTCCTAGGATGAGGGTCCCCAACCCAAAAGAAAGACTAAGAGGCCAAGAGCGTTCTCTCGCCCACCTAGACAGCAACACCTTCCCGCGGCCACGGTGTCCCAGATGGTGGCACAACCACCCACCACGTACCATTAGGTACCCCAGCAGCTGGCGGCACAGTCACCTGTCTTTACACCGGCCTTCGAAAGGCAATCCACAACCTTTCCGCGAAAATCTAGAGGCTCCTTTCAAGGCTCCTCTAGATGCCCCTCAACAGTCAAGGGCAACAGGGGTGGACGTGGCCAAGGAGGCAAGCCCTTCGGCCAGCACTCCAAGTGAGATACTTCCGGTAGGAGGGAGACTCTTCTCTTTCCGGGATCATTGGACCTTCGATCGCTGGGCCCACAGCCTGATCAAGAACGGACTAGGTTGGAGCTGGAACACAACTCCACCGACTTTCCCTCAATTCTTCCAACACTCAACCCCCATTCTGGAAGAATATGTCCAAGAACTCTTAGACAAGAGAGTTATAAGGAGAGCAAAGTCCGTCAAGTTTCAAGGAAGGCTGTTTTGTGTTCAAAAGAAGGACTCGGAAAAACTCAGGGTCATTCTGGACTTGTCACCACTCAACAAGTTCATAGTGAACCACAAGTTCAAGATGCTCACCCTTCAACACATAAGGACCCTACTGCCCAAACAGGCATACACAGTCTCCATAGACATGGCGGACGCATATTGACATGTCCCAATCAATCGACAAGTTTCCTCCTACTTACGATTCAAGCTACAGAAGAGACAATACGTCTTCAGAGCCATGCCCTTCGGACTAAACATAACGCCAAGGGTAGTCACAAAGCTTGCAAAAGCAGTCATTCATCAACTACGCCTAAAAGGAGTTCAGGTAACAGCCTACCTGGACGATTGGCTGGTGTGGGCAGCATCCAAAGCAGAATGCATGCAAGCCTCCAAGGAAGTGATCCAGTTCCTGGAACATCTAGGATTCAAGATTAACATGGAAAAGTCTCGACTAACTCCAGCTCAAGTTTCAATGGCTCGGCGTTCACTGGAACTTACAGTCACACCACCTCTCCCTTCCATCAAAGAAGAGGAGAGACATAGCAGGATCTGTCAAGAGACTTCTACAATCCGATCGGATATCAAGACGGCAACAAGAGAGAGTACTGGTCTCCCTCCAGTTCTCCTCAGTGACAGATCCAGTGTTGAGGGCACAATTAAAAGATGCATCAGGAGTCTGGAGAAGATACGCATCAAACGCTCGAAGAGATCTGACAAGACCGATACCAACTCGTCTGCGATCACTTCTCAAGCCATGGTCGGAGGCCAAACACCTAAAGAAAAAGGTGCCCTTACAGCCACCTCCACCCTCAGACATCGTTCACACGGATGCCTCAAAGGAAGGATGGGGAGGCCACTCTCACCATCGGAAAGTCCAAGGAACCTGGTCCTCCCTCTTCAAGACCTTCCACATCAACATTCTGGAAGCCATGGCAGTTTTTCTATCTTTGAAGAAACTGAAGCTTCGCTGCTCGATCCACATCAGACTGGTTCTGGACAGCGAAGTGATAATGAGATGTCTAAACCGACAGGGTTCAAGATCGCCCCAAATCAACCAAGTGATGTTGGCCATCTTCCGTCTGGCGGAAAAGAAGAGATGGCACTTATCAGCAGTTCACCTTCAAGGGTTCCGCAACGTGACGGCGGACGCTCTATCCAGGCTCACCCCGATAGAGTCGGAATGGTCCCTAGACGCAAGATCATTCTCCTTCATCTTACGCAAAGTCCCAGGACTGCAGATAGACCTCTTCGTGACGAGCAACAACAAGAAGCTACCTCGATATGTAGCTCCATAAAGATCCTCTAGCGGAAGCAGTGGACGCAATGTCCCTAGATTGGAACAGATGGTCCAGGATTTACCTGTTCCCTCCAACCAACCTCCTGTTAAAGGTCCTCAACAAACTGAGATCCTTTCGGGGAACAGCAGCGATAGTGGCTCACAAGTGGCCCAACAGCATCTGGTTCCCTCTAATAATGGAACTGCGACTGAAGCTGGTCCCGTTGCCGGATCCAGTTCTGACTCAACAAGTGCAAAAGTCGACGGTCTCCGCTTCATCACAGAAAACCCGAAATCTTCATCTCATGATTTTCTCGCCTTAGCAGTCAAGAAAAGGCTCGGGATTTCGAAGGACAGTATAAACTTTTTAGAAGAATATAAGTCGAAATCTACTAAAGACAATACGAGTCATCCTGGAAGAAATGGGTTGCCTTTGTCATGGCAAAGAAACCAAAAGAAATCTCGACAGATTTCTGTTTATCATTCTTTATTCATCTCCATGAATAAGGTTTAGCAGCCAACACGATTTCTACGTGTAAATCTGCCTTGACTAGACCCTTGCTTTATGCCTTCCAGGTGGACTTTTCTAACGAAATCTTCAATATGATCCCTAAAGCCTGGACTCGGCTTCGGCCGGCAGCACCTCCGGGGCCCATTTCATGATCCTTGGATAATGTTCTTCATTTAGCCTCAATCCTGAACAATGAAGACTGCTCTTTAAAGGATTTGACCCAAAAAGTTATATTCTTATTTGCACTAGCCTCAGGAGCCAGAGTTAGCGAAATAGTGGCCCTTTCAGAATACAAACTCTGTTTTACAAAAGTATATGATGAGACCAATATACCTGTTTGTTGGCTAGATTGTTCATACGAATTTACAATCCTCGAGTTTTTTTCCTAGAGTCTGCCATGACTCTTCCCTGTAGGGGGCAGGAAGCACTGACACAGTCCATGATCAGTTGAAATGGTGTATAACAGTAACACCATGTGTCTCTAGGTCTAAATGACCAAGGAAAATTTATCTTGCGGTTTTTGGCACTAATGGGAAATCCAGATACATTAATGCTCTGGTAAACTTCCATCAGGACAACATGGCCTGAGCCCAAAAAACGGATTTTGAGCGAAGCGAAAAATCTATTTTTGGGTGAGGTAGCCATGTCGTCCTGATGGACCCACCCTCCTTTTATAAGAGGCTGAAAGAATCCCTCCCAAAAATACTGTATCTGTAGCACCTCACTGAGGCTACAAGGAATAACAAGATGGCGCCCGGTCGTGACGTCATACAGGTACTTAACAGTAGGAGTAGAGCATGCCTTAATAATGGCTCTCCTCCAATTCTTGCCACTTTACCCTCTCGAAGCGAAAACGCTATTCGGGGTGTAGATAGCTATGTGGCATGACAAGAATACGTCCTCTGATATTATGCGATATCCCTAAAGGCGAAAGCCATGGATATTCGCGCCAGGAGTTAGAATTCTGGATACCATAAGTAAAATTCTCTGGGATATATCACTGTAGTTAAATATAACCTAGGAAGCTACTTTACAGGAACTTCCATCAGGACGACATGTCTACCTCACCCAAAAATAGATTTTTCACTTCGCTCAAAATCCGTTTTCTGGGTCGACCTGTGACGCCCGGTGAAAAGGGTCCTTCTTTACACTTTTCTGATATAAACCTTCCAAATATACCAGAGAAAGATAAAAGCATGGAATGCAGAGGTTACTACCCTCGCGCGAGCACCTTGTGGGTGTCGTGTATAAAGCAGGGGCGTGTGAAAACCACTATTCACAGGCTGTCTTCCATTTAGATAATTCCTCCATCAAAGGGAAGGGCCGTAACAGAGGCCCCAGATACCGCACTTGAGTCACTCCACTGACGCCCGACGCGAGCGCCCTCTGAGACATCCTTCTGTTTTGGACTTGCTAGCTTGGTCTTAGATTTTTGTGTTCTCGGTGTTTTCACGTTTCGTGGATTATTTTCATCATGGCCGAAGCTCCAACTTCGCCAATACCAATGTTAAGTACCATAGTTTGTTTTGACAGCTTTTTGCAGTACCGGGCAGTTGTACTCTTCCCAGTATTGTGTTTTGTTTTTTATTTCGACCGGCTTGGCCTTCCGCGGTGTCGGCAGTCATTGTTGTTTTGATTTGCCTCGCTGGGAATTTCATGTTAGTTTTGCCCATTTGGTACGCTGTCAGTTAGGTTCTTGGTTAAGTCACTGGCCTTACGCCTTTTTGAACCATTATTATTATTATTATTATTATTATTTCCTATGGTACTTTTTGCTAGCAAGTCCAGTCTGGACGAACAAGAATAGTGTTCTGGCTTTATTATAGTTTAGGACCCGCCCTGAGAGGCGTTCGTCAGTGGACTATATCCTTTTAAATTTTGTTAACGCAGACGTTATTCTTCGTTCGTAGTCTTGTATTTGACGTTACAATTTTAATTGTTATA
This sequence comes from Palaemon carinicauda, assembly GCF_036898095.1. Lineage (NCBI taxonomy): Eukaryota > Metazoa > Arthropoda > Malacostraca > Decapoda > Palaemonidae > Palaemon > Palaemon carinicauda. The sequence goes on along the minus strand of NC_090735.1, from coordinate 93,392,290 downwards.
CTTATATCATATTATAGTGTGCTTAATTAGGTTCTTTATAGTGTAACCATGAGAACGAGAGCATAGAGTTCTCGTTTTCTGTCGCTACAGTCACGAGTTACCCTTTCTCTCGTTTTCTTTCTTAGCCTCGAATAGGAGAGGTGGATTTCCCGTTTTCCGTTTTATACGATCAAGGGTTCTCCCTCCCCCCTCTCCCTCTACGGGTATATGATATTTTACGATTTATTTTATTATGTGGTTACTGTTAACATAGCTAGTGTTATTAATAGGTCCTGTTTGTGTGTGAGTCATTGTTTTGGGCCAGCTTTATGACGCCACCTGTTCCCCTCGTAGTTCCGTCCTCTCCCCGCTACGGCTTGGGAGTAGGATCTGAACATTCATCCACTCCGCCTTGAGTTCTACTCCGCCATGAGGGATACTCATCGAGATTGGAACCTATAGTTATATATCATTTGGAGTGCAACCCTCTGGCAGGGCCTCATCCCCCCGGTGGTCCCTTGCACCTAGACTCCAGCCACGGCCATATCCACACAAAATATTCATTATTAATCACAACTTATTTATTCCAGACCTTTCACCAGACCTCCGGCTTCATCGGAGATCACCAATACGCTTAGCAATGATGTTAGCCTTAGCTTTTAGCTACTGCTTCTATTTTATAATCTATTTGGTTACGGGCCTATCACTGAATCCTCGACCCTGTCGGAGGTTCCGCAGCTTACATTAATTTATTTTATTCTTATTTTAATAATATTTATAGTGATATGGACCCATTTTAGATTGCTCCGGCACACTCTGGTGCAGGAAAATTTTATATCTAAAATATTTTAATATGGAGCTCATGCTCTCATTCATTGAACCATTCGATGCACACATATTTAATGCTATCTAGACTCTGTTAGTAGATCTTAATCCCTTACCAGAGTCTCAAGGAACATCCAGACTTATGTCTCCTTTCTTTTACAGAAGGTCCGCTGCGCTGCCAAGGGCTGCCCCGCCTCTTTCAACGATCCCGTTGGACATGACCTCTGCCGGTCGCATGCACATTACGCTATCTCCTTTATTCGGGAGCCGGGACAAGCCCCATACATGGTGTGGTTCCCGGAATCGTGCACGCTCTGTTACGAGTTGTCCTCCTTACTCCTGAACGATGACGTAAGTTGGTTTTCGTTTTGTTCCTTTTATCCTTTGGCGATGATTTAATTTGTTCCTTATTTATGTATACATCGCTTATTTCGGAGAACGATCCTTCTCCTTCATCCCTAATCCCCTCACCTCTTTCAGGCCGATGATGAATCTCTTCAGTCGGCAAGAGCTGCTCTTCGTCCTTGGGTGTCGGGCTTCGGCAGGAATGCTCCGTCTGGCGCACCCTATCTCCTCGACGGAGACATGGCCTCCCGACTCTTCCCAGGCTCTACCACTGCAGCAGTCACTCCGGAGGCGGCTGCCCCTTTAATTGAAGCAGTCAGAGCGACCATCCCCACGGAAGACGAATCTCTTTTATCGGGGGACGTGTCAGCTCTGGATTTAGACATCGAGCCCATGGACGAGCAGGTAGGTGGTGTCGAGATGGTGGAAACTTTTTTATCTCCTACTCCTTCTTCTACCTCTTCCTTTCTCAGCTTTGATAAGCCTACGGCTTCTCCTCGGGATCCCTCCGTCCCCATACGACCCAAGGTGAAGCCAATCCGTAATTATAAGTCAATGCCTAGTTCAGCTTCGCTATTGTCTACGTCACCGGTCCCCGGACCCTTGACTGCTCCTGATATTCCTAGGACTTCTCATAAATCCATAACTTTTAAGAAGTCGAAGTCCGCCAAGTCCAAGGCTTCGTCGGCGGGTGGTTCTCAGGAACCCTCCTTATCCGTCAACTTAATCAGGGATATGATTAAAGAACAAATTCAGCAACACTCTGGGGCTATGACGGAGCTAAAAGATATGGTGGCGAATCTGATCCGCTCCGGAACTCAGATTCCTCCGCCTTCAGCCCCAGACGCGTCGAAGTTACCCCCCTTCGATAAAAACAACCCTTGGAGGTTTGCCTTGCATGCTCCTTACTTAGATGGTACCCTAACTCTAGATAGCATCGGCACCCGCCCTCTAGAGGACCTAGAATTCTACCCCCAGGGGCTAGAATTCCTATTCAACGGCTTCGTCCGTTTGAAGGAGCATGCCTTGGTTAGAATGGACAAGGTACCGAAGGAAACGGTGATATTTCCAAAAGAACAGGCCCAAGCTGTCTGGGCCAGGACTCTATCAGAATGGGGGTGTACCAACTCCAAGCTCACCCCACACAAAGGTGCCTACACTATTTTTACAACGGCATCGTCCATTACCTTGCCACTTATAGATAAAGTGACAGATCTGACAATACAGGCCGTCAAGGAAGGCTCTGCCATGCCGGCTCTCAAAGAGACGGACCCCACCTCGATGCTCATTCCGAGTACCTCTGCCACCTGGGATGACGCTTCTTCTACCTTCACGGTAGGGAAGCTAGACCCAGACTGCGCCTCTACTCTTTTTTCTGAGAAGCTTCCCAAATTACTAGAGAATCTTCTCAAGACCGAGTTCGAGGCACGTAATAGGTTAGCTAGGTCCCTCCACTCCATCACCTCCGTAGAGTCCCTAGCCTCTGTTTACCCGAATGAAACTTTGTTCAGGGTTTTCACAAAGAACCTGCTTCTGTCCTACCAAGTTGACCTCCACGACTTCTGGTCGGCTCAGGTTAGCTGCAGAAAATACGTTCTGTCTGAGGCTTCTATCAGACATGAACCAAACAGGCTGATAGCGTCCTCCTACTGGGGTAAGACCCTATTCCCTCAGGATGAAGTTAATAAACTTCTTCAGGATGCTGCGAGGGCAAACCAAAATTTGCAAGTAAGGTGGGGCCTCACGACCAAAAGGAAGATCGAATCCCACAAACAAACTTTCTTCAAGAAAAAGCAGAGTTTTACCCCTTACAAGACGAACCGGGGTCACTATCACCAATCGGCAGTTCCCCACACGTCAACACAGTCTTCCTCTGCTTCGACTTCTCAGCAACCGGCTCTTCCTCAACAGGTGGTCTACCTCACTGCTCCCCCAGGTACACAACCCAACCCCATGTCTTCTTGGATGTCCTCCCCTGCATACAACCCTAGCTACGAACCCTCCACTTCCTTTCGTGGACACCAGAGAGGAAGCTACAGAGGTAGAGGACAGTTACGCCATCGAGGCGGACCTAGATCTAGGGGTGCCCGGGGAGGGAAGGGACCTAAATTCACTCCCTCGCAATGATGTGATCCCGGTAGGAGGGAGACTTTATCACTTTCAAGACCATTGGACCTTCAGTCCATGGGCTCACAGCATAATATCCAAAGGCTTGGGTTGGAAATGGTCACAGGGATCTCCACCTCCACTAGTGACCTTCTTCCAGAGACCCACTCCCATCCTGAAAGAGTACACCACAGAGTTACTCAAGAAGAAAGCAATCAAACGGGTTCGATCACTGAAATTCCAAGGCCGCCTATTTACAGTTCCAAAGAAAGACTCGTCGGCGTTGAGAGTGGTTCTGGACTTGTCAAAACTAAATTCTTACATTCTCTGCGACAAGTTCCGTATGCTGACTATCTCTCAGGTACGGACCTTACTTCCCCGTGGGGCCGTCACCACCTCTATCGATCTTACCGACGCCTATTATCATGTGCCAGTAGCTCGAAACTTCTCTCCTTACCTAGGCTTCCGCCTAGGCAAGAAAGCCTTTGCGTTCAAAGTCATGCCCTTCGGTCTCAGCATTGCTCCCAGGATATTCACGAAACTGGGAGAGACAGTGCTCGAGCAACTCAGGAACCAAGGGATACAGATCATCGCCTATCTGGACGATTGGCTCATTTGGGCTCGGTCGACCCAGGAATGCAACAGAGCTACGACGAAGGTAATTCGATTTCTCGCCAAACTGGGATTCCAAGTCAATCTCCAAAAGTCTCGCCTACAACCATCAAGCCGCTTTGAATGGTTAGGCATTCGGTGGGACCTTTCAAATCACAGGCTCTTCCTTCCTCCCAAAAAGGTAAGGGAGATAGCTTCCAAGATCAGGAACTTTCTCAAACACAAACAGTTGTCCAGAAGAGCTTTAAAAAGAATCCTCGGCCTTCTCCAATTTGCTTCAGTAACAGATCTCCTATTAAAAGCCAAACTCAAAGACATCAATCGAGTTTGGAGAAAGAGAGCTACAATACCTTTAAGAGACAAGATCTCGAAGATCCCCTCTGTCTTAAAAATGAGACTACGCCCATGGTCCGAACCGAGGAACCTCTCCAAATCGGTTCCTCTGCAATTCCCCCCTCTACAAGTGACAGTTCATACAGACGCGTCTCTGAGTGGCTGGGGGGGGGGGGTTACTCCCAACATCAGATGTTTCAGGGCTCTTGGTCACCCACCATGAAACAGTTCCATATCAATGTTCTCGAAGCCATGGCAGTGTTCTTGACCCTGAAGAGAATCTCTCCTCCGAGGTCGTCCCACATCAGAGTAGTCTCAGACAGCACAGCCGTAGTACACTGCATCAACAGAGGAAGATCCAAGTCACCCAACCTGAATCAGGTCCTGGTCACTATCTTCGCCTTGGCAGCAGACAAGAACTGGTTCCTGTCAGCAACTCACCTAGCAGGAGTCCAGAATGTGATAGCGGACTCACTATCCAGGACGAAACCACTGGAATCGGAATGGTCCCTAGACATAAATTCCTTCCGGTGGATACTCAGGCTGGTTCCGGGCCTCCAGGTAGATCTATTCGCGACTCAACTGAATCACAAACTTCCCTGTTATGTGACCCCGAACCTGGACCCTCAGGCTTATGCCATGGACGCATTAACCCTGGATTGGAACCATTGGAAGAAGATTTACCTATTCCCCCCAGTGAATCTTCTAATGAAAGTTTTACACAAACTACGCTCCTTCCAAGGGGCAGTGGCTTTAGTAGCACCTCACTGGCCAAAAAGCAGTTGGTTTCCTCTCCTCCTCGAGTTGAAACTCCGTCCCTTCCGGATCCCATTCCCCAAACTGACCCAAGTAGTCCAAACTCGGACTGTGTCAGATTCCTCAAGGATAGCCAAAACCCTAACTTTGTGGACTTCATGAAGTTTGCAGCTAGTAGAGATGCGAACACCGACCCGGAAAATGTCCTCTTTATAGAATCAGACAAAAGGGACTCTACAATTCGTCAATATGATTCGGCCGTTAAGAAACTAGCAGATTTCTTAAAGAATTCAGACCATACTTTTATGACTCCTAATTTAGCCATCTCCTTCTTTAGGTTCATATTTGACAAAGGCCTAGCAGCTAGCACTGTAACCACCATCAAGTCAGCTTTGAAGAAGATCTTCCTTGTTGGGTTTAACATTAACCTAGCAGATTCCTATTTCTCATCTATTCCAAAAGCATGTGCTAGGCTTCGACCTTCGGTTCGTCCACAAAAAGTCTCTTGGTCTCTGAACGATGTCCTCAAACTTGCGTCAGACACGGACAATGAATCCTGCTCCTATATCACTCTTCTTAGGAAGACTTTATTTCTAACGGCTTTGGCCTCGGGTGCTAGAATCTCAGAACTAGCAGCTCTCTCACGAAACTCAGAAAACATAGATTTCCTCCCTTCAGGTGAAGTACTTCTTTCTCCAGACAGAGCTTTCCTAGCTAAAAATGAGGACCCACAAAATAGGTGGTCCCCTTGGAAGATTATTCCTCTTCCCCAAGATACTTCTCTGTGTCCAGTCACTACTCTCAGGGCCTTTTTAGCTAGAACTGCCACCCGCTCGTCTGGCTCCTTGTTTATCAGAGAACAAGGAGGTACTATTTCCATTCAAGGCATTAGGCAACAAATCCTATCCTTCATTAAACAAGCTAATACGGAATCATTTCCCCATGCTCATGATATCCGGTCAGTAGCTACCTCCATCAATTATTTCCAAAATATGGATTTTGATGACCTTAAAAAGTACACGGGTTGGAAATCTCCTATGGTTTTCAAACGCCACTATTTAAAGAACTTACAGGCCCTTAAATACTCAATGGTTGCAGCTGGGAGCCTCATCTCTCCCCATTAATCTCTTGTTCTTCCTTTCATCCATCTCTCCTCTTCTCCCTCCTATCTGCCACTCGCACCACGTCGCCGCTCTCTTTGGTGGTTCGTTAGCCCTAAGTTTATTCCATGTTTAGTTCCTATGGTTATTAACTGTTATTGTGTTTACCGTAACTTTAGTGTTGGGTTATTCTTAGCCATGTCAGTTTTGTTGCATATTGTGCTCTGATACTCGGATGCTTCCTTGTTATCATGTTTATTTAGCCTTACGTTCATTATGTCCTTTGGCTAGTTTGTAATTTATGCTTACTTACCTTAATATAATATATCATTTTCCTTACATGGTGTTTATCTCTCTCCTCATTAGGTTACTATTTATTATTGGGCTTGGAAGGCATTCTCTGGTACATTTTCACCGGGCGTCACAGATCGACCCAGAAAAGGGATTTTGACGAAGGAAAAATCTATTTCTGGGGAGAGACCTGTGACGCCCGGTGAAACCCTTCCCTGTTATTTTCTACGATCCCACCCTTTCCTTTCCAAGCTGTTTGTTCTTGCAGAAGGATGTCTCAGAGGGCGCTCGCGTCGGGCGTCGGTGGAGTGGCTCAAGTGCGGCATCTGGGGCCTCTGTTACGGCCCTTCCCTTTGATGGAGGAATTATCTAAATGGAAGACAGCCTGTGAATAGTGATTTTCACACGCCCCTGCTTTATACACGACACCCACAAGGTGCTCGCGCGAGGGTAGTAACCCCTGCATTCCATGCTTTTATCTTTCTCTGGTATATTTGGAAGGTTTATATCAGAAAAGTGTAAAGACGGACCCTTTTCACCGGGCGTCACAGGTCTCTCCCCAGAAATAGATTTTTCCTTCGTCAAAATACCTTTTATAAACTAAAAACAAATATCTCGATGATAATATTTAAAAAAAAAAAAAGCAAAGAAAAACCGTCATTCGATTACTGTGTTCTCTCTCTCTCTCTCTCTCTCTCTCTCTCTCTCTCTCTCTCTCTCTCTCTCTCTCTCTCTCTCTCTCTCGAGCCATGTCGTCCTGATGGAAGTTCCTACTGGCAACTTTCTACAGTATAATATTTCTGAGATTGATATTACAAGAGAATTACCGTCAGGTATCACGGGGTTCCAACCCCCGGAAACGACTATCCGAAAATATCGTGTATAATCAGGGATGTGTCCTAAAATAACCATAAATATCTGCACCCCAAACAGACTTTACCCAGTCTAGTCCTCTAAGGGATACGATAAGTAAGGAGCCGTTAAATATCCTATCACCTTCCGGTGCTCCTATACGACCCCGCTTCACCATTCCTTCGTACGCAGCTGGTGGCTTCAGTGCGGTTGGTTTTTGTGGGTGCTCTTTTCACCTTTTTAGAGTTGTTTTGTGTTATGGCTTCCTCTTCTTATTCAAAGTTGAGTACCTACCTCACTTTGTCTTTTGATTATGCCAATTTTGTTTTAGCTCCCTTCGGGGACTTATATTTTAGCATTTGGTTAGAGGAAGCCTGAGCTCTTCGAGTCCTGCTAGCAATGGCGTCGGGTTTAGGCCCTGATTGCCCTTTTTTCGTGTTTACTAATTTTTTGGTCAAGTTTCACATTAGCTAGTTTATGTTTAGCATTACGATGCTAAGGACTCAATTTTTATATAGCTTTTACATTGCATTTTATTATTTTAGTCGTTTTGAGTTCGTATCAGTTTCGGCTAGCCTAGCCTAGAGTCGGTAAGTTTTTGTTGGGGACGGACTCGCAGTTTTAGTTTTTAGCTTTGAGTTCTGGTTTCGTTGGAAGTGGTTACTTCCCTTAGGAAGATTTTTACTCAGTCATACTAGTTTCTGATTGTTTTTGGACCCACTTGTTAACGTTTCTTGGTTTTCCGACCATTTTGGCTCTTGGCCATCGTGCTACAAACATCAGTGTCTCTCAGGGCTAGGAAGGCACAGTTTTGGAGATCCCCTTTGCGAAGGGTGAGCTCATTCATCTTGTTCAGTTGGTGTGCTGACTGGTTAATGCCTTTTCCTTTAGTCTCTGGAATTCTTCTTTTGTCTTGTATCTGGCCTGGCATATACTTTAACAGCATGTCCATCGGGCCATCGTGCTACATACATTCTCATGCTGGCTTGCGGTAGGCCTATAGTGTTCCCCTTTGCGAAGGGTGAGCCTTTTTTCTTGTTGGTGCGCTGACAGTTGTGTGATGCTGTATCCTAGCCTCTGAAAATATTAATAGAGTAATTTTAATGGTGGTTTTTTACCTCTTTGTGGTGGGCTTTCCCATTACTGATATCGAACTTAAATTTATTATGCTGTGTTTTTGCAATTGTGTGTTGAGGCCTAGCCCCTCAGGGGTTCTGGCCTATTAACCTGGCAGCATTCTCCTTTATAAAAGAGAGTTGTCAGGTTGTCGGCAATGCCAGTACTTACGGCTTCGTCGTCTCCGACGGCATTCCTTCTCGGGGGCATAAGATAGTGATACGTTGCTATCTTAATCAATGTGGCCTTTAATACCACACTCTTTTTATTATGACATGATGATTTGGCACAGATTATCGTCATTTCTTTTTGCTGCCATCTTTGCCAACACTGTCGTTACTGGCGGCAGTTCACGCCTACTACAGGGTATTGTTATCGTGCCCCTGTTTAGGAATAGCCTTTGGAGGCGACGATGCCGTTAACTATCTGTGCCATTACGGATGGCAAAGTTTTTATAATATGACGGCATATGTTTTCCTTCTTAGAGACTGCCTTCTAAAAAACTCAGATCGACATAAGAGACCTTACTTCTACTACTTGCAAGGTATCTTTATGTTAGTCAGTTATGGAGTTATCTTTTGCGAAAGGTTCTCCTTGGCTAGACATTTTAAGATTTAACCATTATATTTGGTTAATTGCTTCCATCACTTTATTCAGATCCCTTAAGGAAGTGGATTGGATTGTTCTCCCGTTTTCTATCAGGTGGGATCCCTATTTAGGATTCCCTTGTTAAATTATGGGTTGAAGATTAGCCTTCCATTTTATACCTATGGTTGCTCCAATTATCAATGCGTCGATATGCTTTGCATGATAGACGATTTCGTCGCCTTCTTACTAACCCTTTCTCTGCGGAGATAGTAGGCTATTGATTTTGATGAGCATCCTTGTTCCCCCTCTTAACAGAACCTTATACTTTTGATTAAGGGGGACAAATTTAGTTGGCTTCATGTTCCAATCTAACGGCATTGAGAAGGTCTGGATATTGTGATCCGTTTTCTCTTACTGATCACCAAATGCGAACACACACAATTTGGGATTTAATTTCTCAAATTTGAATGACTTAATTGAATGGTACTAATACATTCTTTTCAGCTTGGTGATTCAGAGAGATAAGTGTACTCATGGTTGTTTTCTCCTCTTTACAGGTGGGGTCTTCGAAGGAGATGCATTGTCAAGTTCAGATTTGTGCCAGGACTGTGAGGTATACTTGTGGTCATGATACCTTCAGGACCCATGCTCCGTGCAGGAGAATGAAGGGCCCAGTCTCCTATTGGAACCCTCAGGATTGCAGTGTGTGTAAGGACTTACATCACTGGATGGATATCGAAAGATATCTCTGATGACGACCGAGCGTTTTCCCAGAGATCTCTTCGTTCCTGGGTCAGGGGCTTCAAGAAGAATGCTGAACCAAAGGCTCCTTATCTTCATTCTGCAGAGTGGAAGGATATTCTTTTTCCTAAGGCGGCTCCGGACTCAGTATTGGGTTACACCCAACCTAGACCCACATCTACTATTCAGATTAACGTAGATGAGACTTCGTTCTTCAAGCCTTGACTTGGACAATATATCCACGGTTTCCTTTTTATCTCCGGGTAGAGAATCGGCTCTTCTGTCAGCGGGAGATTCCGTCAGAGACTCAGTGTGTTCCGTTGTCTCAACTGCCGTCACTACTGCCGCTTCTCTGTCAACAGTTACGACTATGTCTTCTTTTTCAGGTACACCTCCTGTTTCTGTCCCTCTTCCATCCCCGGTTGAGCTGGGGGAACCAACACTTCCTAAATTTCCAAGTAACTTGGAGGACAGGTCCCTGTTAGCAAACATGAAGGCTTTCATGGAAGGGACCCAAGAATATCAAAGAAGGATGTTCAAGGCCTTACGGGAGGAGATTCAGGCTTTGAAACCTCAAAAGGATCCTTCTAAGGTTAAGGTTTTACCTTCTCAGCTTCCTTCTTGCATACAGCAACACCCATGGAGGTACGCGGGTCATGCGGTGCTTTCAGAGGGTATTCTTCATATCAGAGAAGGGCTAGGCTCTAGACCGGTTGCTGATCTGAAGTTTTATCCAGATATAGAGGCCTACCCCTTTTGTTATGTTAGGTTAGCTGAAGGCGTTCCGTTAAGAGACGATACTATCCCTAAAGAAACGATCCTTCCAGATCTCACAAGAGCGCAGCACCTGGCGGTGAAAGAAATGAAGACAGCAGGGTGTATTAACACACAATTAGGCACCTTTGGTAAAATGTTGACCACTTTTATAGCCCTTGACACAATGGTTTTTCCCTTTGCTTCGAAAGCCTTCTTAGCAGTAGAAAAGGCCGTCCGGGAAGGCAAATCTCTTCCAGTCTTGGAAGAATGTAAACCTGTGTCACTTGTTCTTCCCCATGACGTTGAACATTGGTTGGATATCCAGTTTACATTTGCTGAAGGGAAACTAGAGAAGGATATAGCCAACCGGCAATTTGACGAAAGATTGCCTAGGATTCCTGAACACTTACTTAAAAACAGAATTGGAGGCTAGGGAGAGACTATCAGCTTCGATGTCTCTTCAATGCTTTGAGGAAATGATGATTGGTAATTTCATTAATGCTACTGTTTTTTCTCTGTTGGCCAAGATACACTTGGTTACTTTTAGGGGGACAGCAGCCCTGGTTGCTCCTCTGTGACCGAAGAGTAACTGGTATCCTTTGATGACAGAGATGAACCCCAGGTTGGTGCCTCTACTAACCTGAGTCTGTCCCAGGAAGTACAGAGGAAGACTGTCTTTGCTTCACCTTGGAAAAACAAAAGCCCTTCATCTCATGATTGTTTTGCATTAGTCCTAGAAAAGAGGTTCAAGATTCAATGAGACAAATTGGCATTTGCGGAAAATTATAAAACTTCCACTACTTTGAATCAGTATGAAACTTCGAGGAAGAAATGGGTTCAATATGTGAAAGATAAAAATCCACTTTCTATCACTATGAATTTTTGTTAAGGGTTTCTGATCCACTTACACGCGAAAGGTTTAGCATCCTCCACAATTTCGTCGTACAAGTCGGCCCTGGCTAGACCTATTTCATATGCCTTTGACATAGAGTTTAACTTGGACCTCTTCAACAAGATTCCCAAAGCTTGTGCAAGGTTGAGACCAGCGGCTCCATCGAGGCCAATCTCCTGGTCATTGGATAAAGTTTTACAATTAGCTTCAGAAATTGACAATCAAACAGCATCTTTACGAGGTTTATCTCAAAAAGTATCTTTCCTAATCGCTCTGGCTTCTGGTGCTGGAGTTAGTGATATTGTGGCTCTCTCTAGGGAGAAGGGTCACATAGAATTTACAGATAATGGTGAAGTTAATTTATACCCTGATCCTACCTTTTTGGCTAAGAATGAGCTTCCTTATAAACGTTGGGGACCATGGAAAATAGTTCCCCTCGAAAGTGATCTCAATCTGTGTCCAGTGCAGCGTTTAAAGACATATCTTAACAGGACACAAAATTTCAAAAAGGGTCAATTATTCAGAGGTGAGACAGTTGGATCAGAATTGTCTTTGAAACAAGTGAGAGCCAAATTGGCATATTTTATTAGAAGAGCAGACCCAGCTAGCATGCCATTGGGTCATGACCCTAGAAACGTGGCTTCATCTTTGAACTTTTTTCAGTATATGTCATTTGAAGGTTTACAGGCCTATACTGGTTGGAAGTCCACCAGGGTATTCTTCAAGCATTATATGAAGTAACTGGATGAAATTCGTCATTTTGTGGTGGCAGCAGGTAGTGTTATAAAACCTGCTGCAACGATGTAGCCCTCGAGTGCGTCCTTGGGCATTCTTCCAGCTTATTTTCTTTAATAAGTAAACTGTCTGTTTTTGCTTCATGATCTCCATTAAACAATTTAAAAAATGCTATTTTCAGGATTCAATTTAGTTTCTCTGAATTTTACATGTGTACCCATATGAGCATACTATACCTATTTTAGAACTGGGTTTGAAATAGTTCACTTTCTATTGGTATAAGACTGTATTTTGTATTTAGCCATAAAAGGCTTAATTTTTATCAGAAGATCCCTTTCTTAAGGGGTTCTAGGATATATTACATTGTTTCCCCTTATGATTAATAATACAAATTTCTCGGGGATATATATTTGGGTACATTGATGGATCATAATGCTTATCACTTAAATTGTATTAAATTTTGATTAAATATTTTGGATAATAAAAAGTTGTATACTGTTGGATGCTTTTTATTGCTAGACATAATTTCTTTTATTAGCAATAAACTTAGTATACTATGTTGAATTTCTATCATTATTGCATATTAAGAATCTGTTGGCAGATGAGTATTTGTTTCTTAATGATTAATCACTACGCTCATGATATTGGTAGTGTTTATATTCCTCACTGTTAAAGAGAGAGTTCTCCACCACAAGGGTGGTTGATGGCGGGTCACAGATCTTTCCCCTTTGAACACAATCATATTTACCAAATCAAGATCATTTTTTAATTCCTTTTTAAAGTAAAAATGTATAATTATGCTTCATCACATAAGTGGTGAGCGCACCCATTAATGGGAAGTTTTTCCATGCAAAAGACTCACACCGAGTATAAATAATTCTCTGGCACACTTCCATCAGGACGACATGGCTCAAGCCCGAAAAAGGGATTTTGACGTAGGAAAAATCTATTTTTGGGTGAGATAGCCATGTCCTCCTGATGGCCCACCCGTTACATCCTACTTTAACCACTCCCCTTTGCTCGTTGGAGGATTCTATATCACAGTAGCTCAGCTGCGACGTGGAATAGTGAAGCAGAATCGTATAGGAGCACCGGAAAATGATAGGATATGTACCGGCTCCTTACTTATCCTACCCCTTAGAGGATTAGACTGTGTAAAGTCTGTTTGAGGTGCAGATATCTATGGTTATCTTAGGATACATCCCTGATTAGACACGATATCTTCGGATAGTCTTTTCCGGGGGTTGGAGCTCCATTATACCTGACGGTAATTCTCTTGTAATATTAATCGCAGAAATATTATACTGTAGAAAGTTGCCAAAAGGAACTTCCATCAGGACGACATGGCTATCTCACCCAAAAATGGATTTTTCCAAAGTCAAAATCCCTTATATATATATATATATATATGTGTGTGTGTGTGTGTGTATATATATATATATATATATATTTACTTATTCATATATATATATATATATATATATATATATATATATATATATATGTATATATATGATATATATAATATATTATATATAATATACATATAGATAGATAGATATGGATAGATAGATAGATAGATAGATAGGTATATAGTAGTAATAGTAGGTTGATCAGGCCACCAGCCGCCCGTTTGAATACTACCGCTAGAAAGGTATGGGGTCCTTTGACTGGCCAGACAGTACTACATTGGATTCTTCTCTCTGGTTACGGTTCTTTCCCTTTGCCTACACATACACCGAATAGTCTGGCCTATTCATTACAGATTCTCCTCTGTTCTCATACACCTGACAACACTGAGATTACTAAACAATTATTCCTCACCCAAGGAGATAACTACTGTACTGTAACTGTTCAGTGGCTACTTAACTCTTGGTAAGGGTACAAGCGACTCTTTAGCTATGGTAAGCAGCTCTTCTAGGAGAAGGACACTCCAAAATTAAACCATTGTTCTCCAGTCTTGGGTAGTGCCATAGCCTTTGTACCATGGTCTGCCATTGTCTTGGGTTAGAGTTCTCTTGCTTGAGGGTACACTCAGACACACTATTCTATCTAATTTTTCTTCCTCTTGTTTTGTTAAAGTATTTATAGTATGTATAGGAAATATTTATTTTAATGTTATTACTGTTAAAATATTTTATTTTTTTTTTCTTTCTTCGCTGGGCTATTTTCCCTGTTGGGGCCCCTGGGCTTATAGCATTCTGCTTTTCCAGTTATGGTTATAGCCTAGCATTTAATAATAATAATAATAATATATATATATACATACATATATATATATATATATATATATATGTGTGTGTGTGTGTGTGTGTAGGTATGTATGTATGTATGTATATAAAACAGATTTTGACAAAGGAAAAATCTATTTATGGGTGAGATAGCCATGTCGTCTTGATGGAAGTTCCTCGGTAGCAGCTTCTACTCAGGATATTTCTGCAAGTGATATACAGTACCAGAGAAATTTTACCTTAGAGGTATCAAGAGAGTTCTGACCTCTGAAGCGATTATCCCGAGAGATATCGTATATAAATCAGGGACGTGTTAATAACAAGCCATGGCTATCCTTCCCCGAAGAATTAACCCTGTCTCGAAGAATAAGGGTAGAGGGAAGGACTTAGGCAAGTGAGCTGTTACAACTCCCGATCTCAATGTTGAACCATTCCAGGAGCAGCCATCGCATGACGCGAGATCTCACACTGATAATTGGGAGGGGATGGAAAGTAACGGGCGGGCCATCAGGACAACATGGCTCTCACCCAAAAATAGATTTTTCCTATGTCAAAATCCGTTTTTGGGCTCGAGCCATGTCCTCCTGATGGAAGTGTACCAGAGAATTATTATTCTCAGGTGTAGCCAGGAGACTTTAAAGCCTGTACACCCCATAGACATAATCACACTTCCTGTGGCATTGGTAACTATGGTACCAAGCTATGGAGCAAGGGATATGTTCATAAAAAGTAGGAACAAAGGAAATCAATGTCACAGTCCAACTCACTGTGGAGAAGATCTTTGTCTCCAGAAGATGAAAAGACCAAAGTCTATAAAGGGAGGGTTAAAAATTGAGGTACACTTCTTTTATTTTGTACAGTAGGTTCAATGAAAGAAAATGCAAAAGGAACAACAGTCTTTTATTGTTTCCAAAAGATGCATAAATGTAACAGTAATTAATTGTAACATTATATGCAGTAGATAGACTGTATACAGATAACAGGAGTTTTCCAACCCCAAAATTGTGTAAGAGTAATAAAATAGTACCACTCATGACATACATGGGAAATATCACCTTTGACTATAATATTAAATAGCACAATGAAAAGAGGACCATGAGTCCCCTTGCACTATGTAGACTGAGAAGTCCCAACCATACAGTCTATTTGAGTCCATACGCAACACTTAAGAAGCTGGTTTAATCACACTACCAACGGCCACCATGAAATGTTTAATCTCTTCCAACTGACGTAGGTATTGTTTGAAGAACACTTAAAAATTCCCATCCTGTGTAAGCCTGTAAGCCTGCAAAGGACATAGATTGGAAAAAATTTAAGGAAGAGGCAACTTTTCTGGGGTCATGACACGCTGGAATACTTTCTGAGTCAGCCCTTCTGATAAAGTAGGTGAGTTTAGACCTTAGCTGTTTCAGAGAAAGGTTAGATCTTGTCAACTCCCCTTTAAAACGTTGACCGCCTTTAAAGGCCCGGCTCTTGGATATGTAGGCTTTAAGGCTCTCCACGGGGCACAGAGAAGGGTCCTCCTATAGTGAAACAATTTTCCAGGGCCCCCAGCGTTTCGTGGGAAGTTCGTTTTTTGCCAAGAATGTAGGATCTGGATAAAGGTTTACCTCTCCTGAATCCGAGAATTCAATGTGGCCATCACCCCTTGAAAGCGCCCCAATCTCACTGAACCTAGCACCAGAAGCCATAGCAAGTAAAAAGATGGATATTTTAGTAGGATCCCTCAGAGAGGCAGAGGCGTTATTTATCGAAGAGGCAAAGTGCAAGACTTTATCCAACGACCATGAAATAGCCTTGGGAGGAGAATTAGGTTTCAATTTAGCACAAGCCTTCCGGAACTTACTGAAGAGTTTGCTATTGAGTTCAATATCAAAAGCATACGCGATCGGTCTAGTTAGTGCCGACTTACATGAGGCAATAGTTGTAGAGGCTAGACCTTGATCGTATAGTGAAATGAAGAAAGAAATACAGAAGTCAATAGAATTAAAAGAGGGCTGATGATTCATGAATGCAACCCATTTTTTCAAGGAAGACAAATATTGTCGTTTTGTGGTGTTGGACTTGTACTCTTCTATGAAGTCAATTCTTTCCCTTGCAACCCCAAATTTTCTTTGAGCCGCGAAGGCGAGAAAGTCATTAGCTGAAGGGTTTTTGTTATCCAAGAAGAAGCAAAGACAGCTGTCTGTTGAACAACCTGGGACAGCACTGGAGATGATAGAGGGATCTGGAGGTGTTTGAGTTCTAGAACAAGAGGGTACCAATTGCTCTTGGGCCACTTAGGAGCCACCAGAGCAGCTGTTCCCTTGAAAGTCCGCAGTTTGTTCAGTTCTTTCAGTAGGAGATTGAATGGAGGAAATAGGTAGATGAAACTACTGGTTCCAATCCAGAAACATCGCATCCATTCCTGTAGCTTCCGGGTCCAAGTTTGGTGCTACATAACGGGAAAGATTTTTGTTGAAGTTTGTCACAAAGAGATCGATATGCAGTCCCGGGACTTGCTCTAGAATGAAACAGGATGATTTTATGTTCAGAGACCATTCTGTTTCCTGAGGCTTGGATCTTGACACATTGCAAACCCCTTCGAGGTGAACTGCTGAAAGATGCCATTTCCTCCTTTTTGCTAAAAGGAGAATACCTAGAATTACATGGTTGATCTGAGGAGATCTGGAGCCCTTTCTGTTGACACAGTGCAGTGTTATTGTCGATGACCATTTTGATATATGATTTTGTCTTTAGGCATAGTCTCTTCCAAACACTGCTATAGCCTCCAGAATATTGATGTGAAACTTTTAAATTCCGATCAACCACTGACCCTGCACTTTCTTGGAAGAGGAGTGTTCTTTCCAACCTTGTTCCGAGGCATCCGTGTGAATAGTCACAGGAGGAGGAGGGTACTGAAGAGGGACATCGTTCGATAGACTCTTGGCAGTGGACCACGGCTTGAGCTGCTTCCACAGTAAGGACGGGGTTTTGTGACGAAGATCTCTCCAAGAATTGGATGCCTTTCTTCTCTAGACTCTGTTGGCATCTTTGAGCCTTGCTTTAGGGATTGGGTCCATCACGGCAGCAAACTGTAACGACCATAAGACCCTTTCTTGTTGTCGTCTGGCGAGTAGATTTGAACGAAGTAGGCACCTGACCGAGTTTTCAATTTATTTTCTCTTGCCTTGTGGTAGAGAGAGGGTGTGTGACTGCAGGTCCCAGTCAAGTCCTAGCCACTGGAATTTCTGAGCTGGAGATAGCTCGGACTTCTCGAGGTTGATTTGGAAACCCAGAGATTGTAGGAAGTTCATGACCTCTTGGGCTGTTTGAAGACCTTTTGACTTCATTGCAGCCCAGACTAACCAGTCATCCAGGTACACCATCACCTGAAGGCCTCTGTTCCGAAGTTGTTGGACAATGGCCTCAACTAGTTTCGTGAAAATCCTTAGAGCTATACCAAGCCCGTAGGACATTGCTCTCAATACGTAGGCCTTCCTTGCCAGTCTGAAACCAAGGTAGGGGAAAAGCGCCGACCTATCGGAAGATACCAATAGGCGTCAGTAAGATCTATGGACACAGTGTAGGCCCTCTGGAGTAATAAGGTCCGTATTTGCGAAATAGTCAGCATCTGGAACTTGTTCGTCAGAATGAATTTATCTAATGGGGACAAGTCAAGAATAGTTCGAGGTGGTCAAATCTTTCTTGGGCATGCAGAATATCTGCCCTTGAAAGTTGAAAGTTCATGGATTTTGTGCAACCGATGACTTCCTTCCGGAGGAGGTCCTGAACGTAATCCTCCAAAAAGGGGGTTGTGGGTTGAAAGAACCTCTTGAACTGGGGTGGTTTCTGTCTCTATTTCCAGCCTAGCCCTTTTGAGACTATGCTGTGAGCCCAGGGATCCTACTTCTATTGATCCCTAAACGAGTGAAGTCATCCCCCTAACGGAAGCTCCTCATTGTTGTTGCGAAGGAACTGCAATTTTAAAAGTCTTGTCTCTACTGCCTTGGCCTCTAGTTCGACCGCCTCTTTCAGACTTCCCCTGTTACCGGAGCCCTTCCTATGAGCTTTGGCAGGGTGAAAGAGGGTGGTAGCTCTCTCATATATCAGGTTGAAGGTTGAAGACTGAAACGTACTGCTGGGGACCATGGACACAGTATGAGGAATGGCGGCAACTGATGCTGTCGAGACAAAAAAGGATTTCCTTCCTTTGAAGTGACTTCTGGGCTTTTTGCCCTTGGGTTGAGGTCTTTCATAAGGGGTGAATTTTCTCTAGAGGAAAAACCCTACTTGTCAATAGGGCTCTTATTCTCCTGAGCTGTTTTGTCCATGACTTCTTTCACCATTTTTTCAGGGAAGAGATCCCCCTGATGTTGGAGTCAATCAGTTTTCTGAGTTCATGTCAGATCGTAACAGCGGCTAGGACGTGTTCTCTACATGCTCTCCTGTCTAGGACGAAAGCATGGAGATCCCTATGAAACATGATTAGGTGAGTTTTAGCCAAGACAGGGAAGAGATCAGATTTGGAATTGTTTCCAATAGGCATCTCTTGATAAAATTGGAAGGATAAAGAGGCAGAAAGTCTCTCTTTAGCTTTCAGTTCTCCCTTCAATAGGGATTTGGGAATCCTACTCAGTTTCTCATTAAACTGTTTGCTTCCGATGTCTATCTAGTTTTCCAACAGTGAATGTACGTTGGACGTCCTCCCAATTGTTCGAATCGTAAGTAAGGGCTAGAGAGACAGGTTTACATTCCTCTAGCACTTCAAAGGGTCTGTTCTCCCTTACTGCTTTCAATGCGGTCTCTAAGCTTTTAGAGGCAAAGGGAAGACAGTACCTTTTGGGGCCACAAAAGTGGCTGTTTTCTGCCAAGGGCTCAAGTTGGGTATTAGTGAATTCAGCCATCTTTAACTCCCTAACCAAAAGGGATTGAGCCTTGACATGATCCAGAATGATCATTTCCTTAGGTTATCATATTATCCCTAATGGACATATTTGAGTTAAGCCTTACGTAACAGTAAAGATAGCTATCAATCGATGTAAAGAATTCCAATTCCGAAACTGGCTTGGAACCCAAACCATCCCCAGTATGAAGGAACCCTTCGATTAAGGCCATATTCTCAGCATAGCGTCAAAGGTTCTTAACTATGCATTCCAGTAGGCTCCAAGCGGGGGGAGCCTTAGAAGAAGGTGCCTGTTGTAAAGGTTTTATCCTCGCTGTTAGATCTGCTTGAGAACGTTCATATTTGGCGATTAAGTTTTCCATGAAAGCTTTCATGGACACCATTAGTTCTAAATTACTGGGTAGCGAAGGTTTATCTAATATCGGAACTGGGGGAGAGGTGGAAGCTGGGGCTTGGGTAGAAAGTAAAGAGGCATTGGGAGCTGCACTCACCTGATGTACATACAATGATTCTTTCGAGGCTTCCGTGGTCAGCAGGATCCTCTCCTTCAAAGATGGAACAGATGTAGTAATAGACATGTCATCCATGTCCAGGCTCATGACTTGCAGGGCGTCTCGGACACCAGCGAGAGTTGGATTGTCAGTAATTGGTGACCCAAAACGGAGGACACCTCAGGCTTGAGAAAAAAGGAGGTCCTTCAGTTCCAGAGAAGGAAGATAAGGGGCACCTTGTTGAGAGCTCTTCTGGAAGCCTCTTACCCACTGTCGGAGCGTCTTCCGACTTTGATCTCGGACGTCCAAGGAGACGTCAGTGGCACAGAAGCCGGTTTGAAGGAGATCCATGCAACCCTTACAGTCAATAGGTTCCCAGATTGCAATGGATCCCTTGGAAACATGGCAACTTCCATGTTTTCGGCAAGTCTTGTGGCCACAGTGTAAGTAGACCCGCCTGGTACAGGTGACGGTAGAACGCTACATGTCATCAGTGACCTGTGAAGATAAGAAAAGTAAATGAGTACCGGACATCATTAGATTATATCTTCTTAAAATTAGGGAAAAAAACAAAAATTTAAATATCCTATCCTAACTAATCTTACACCTAAAGAATGGCTACATCTAAAACATAACAGAACACATGCCAAACAACTCAGAAATCTGGAATGATTTATGAAGCAAAACATAATGATGGTGTGGTAGGAATATAGAGGTAAGGATCACATCAAAGGAACACCAGAAACTCCAGAGTAGGTCTATCAGAACAGCTTAAGAAAGCAAGTTCACTCATCATACTGCCTAGACCAGCAAAAACTGCCACCGAGGCGGCAGCACATGGGAGGCGGCAACTATTTCTAGTATCCAGAAAAGAATGACCAATCAATACCCCAGACATGTTGATAGAAGGTGGCAGACACATTGTAAAGTCAACATGGGGAGAGTGGACAATCTCAAAGGAACGGTCCACACTCTGGGGAAGTACAGGAGTGAAAGGCAGACAATAAGAGAACCAGCCAGAACCTGATCATTATCATTAACTTACACAAATTGGGGGTGCAGCCCATAAAATAATGAGAGCCGTACAAGACGGCCAGGACGATAAGAATTAAAAATTCAAAGGGTGTCCTGACAACCATGCAGGATCCAATTGACCAACTCCAGAGGACAATGTTCCTCAGATGTGGGATAGAAAAGAGCAGATGACTAGTCTAAGGCTGCAGCTGAGGCAGCAGATGGGGTGACCCAAAGCCAACACACAGCCAATGCTAGAAGAACTCAAGCTGAAAAGACTGGAAGCAGAGACAGGAGGCAACACCTCTGTCTAGAGAGGCTAAACAGGCAAGGGAGTCAAGACTCCATAGCTAGAGGGATATCTCAAGCTGACAAGACAGGATGCAGAGACAGAAGGCAGTACCTCTGCCTAGATAGGCTAACCAGGCAAGGGAGTCAAGACTCCATAGCAAAAGGGATATAGCACATGAAGAGAGGCTGCAGACATAGGACAAGCACAGCCAAGGCGGCAGAGAAGTGACCCAAGGGGTACCAACCCTGTGCCTAGATAGGGTTAGGCCATGGTAGAACTATGTAGGCAAACCTAGCCTCCTAGCGGGTGAGGGAAAGCTCAAAAGTTAGGGTGAGATGACTAGAGAAGAGGAACATAGTTCTGGCCTAGATAGGGTTAGGCCATGAGAGAAATGTGTAGACAAGCCTAGCTTTCTAGCGGGTGAGGGAAAGCTCAAAAGCTAGGGTGAGATGACTAGACAAGAGGAACATAGTTCTGGCCTAGATAGGGTTAGGCCATGAGAGAACTGTGTAGACAAGCCTAGCTTTCTAGTGAGTGAAGGAAAGCTCAAAACCTAGGGTGAAATGACTAGACAAGAGTAACATAGCTCTGGTACAGTCAGGTTATAGCCTAAATAGTAAGGGGAAGGGGCAGAGAAACACCAAAGGGTGAACTCTAAGGTGGCAGAGAGATTTCAACCAGGGGAGGAGAAAAGCTCATCTACCTAGGCCAGGAAGATAGCCTACAAGTAGGCACACTAACAGGCAGAAGGAAAGGGGAAAGAGGGTTGGTGATGGGAGACTCAGAAAATGGTGAGGCAGCATGGTAGGAAGGCCCAATAGCAACATGGAACGACAATAGTGTGCCAGAGGGGTTGCCGTGATAGGGCACAAAGGACAAGACCTCGCAACCAGGCATAGCCTACCAAAGACTAAGAGAGAAGCCTAATGATGGTTGAGGCGACACACGGAGGTCAACTAGTCAGCATCATAACTAGGGTAATATGATCTAATGGGTAAACATGAGTAGACACGGAACAGGATCCCGAGACCTGTGCTGCATCGCCAAACATATAGGCTAAGTGGAAAGTGAAAAGCAGTCACTCTAGGGTAACTGTTAACACTATCCAAATCCAAAAAGGACCTTCAAGACCGCTGCTATGCCCCCCCCCCCCTTGAATTGACAGTGTGGGAAGGTAGACAGCTTCACCCAACCCATAAGGCTTGGTGAAAAAAGGGAGTGGTGCACTAGTGAACATTTACCTGGTATGGCTGCCAGTTAGGGCAGGCTACACTAAGTCAATGCTGATGAAATACACAAGAGACACCAAGAAACGATGGGGGGATACCATATATATATCACACTTTAGAATAATAAAATAACATATTCCTAAAATAAATAACTAAATAAATAAAAGATTCCTGAGTGTTTGACATGATAAATGGCCGAAAGCCTGCCGGCTTCAGAACAATAAAAGCATGCAACATAATAATAGTAAACTGGGTGGAGACGCAAAATTCTCCAGCAACAAAAGGGTGGATGCTCAACTTAGTCGATGAGGAAGAAGTTGGAGCATCCATGATCAAAAAACACTCTAAAAGCTAAGAAAACTAGCAGAAACTCTCTGAGTGAATGACAAAGATGGCGCTGCAAAGGGGAATATATCAACAGGAAACGTGTTAGTTGTAGCATATTAAGATTGGGAGTGGTAACAGCTCCCTTGCCTATGTCCTCCCCTTTGTCCTTATCCTTGTGGAGAAGGTTAGCTCTATTCACGGAAGGATAGCCATGGCTTGTTATTGTTATTAACACGTCCCTGATTTATACACAATATCTCTCGAGATATAAAATCCAGAGGTCAGAACTCTGTTGATACATATAAGGTAAAATTTCTCTAGTATATCACTCGCAAAAATATCCCAAGTAGAAGCTTCCACTAAAGAACTTCCATGAGGACAACATGGCTCGAGCCCAAAATAAATATAAATATATATATAAGAAATTAGTTAGCAGCTAGAGTGGATATGAATGTGTTGAGGTGGTTCGGCTATGTTGAGAGAATGGAAAATAGCTGTCTGCTAAAGAAGGTGATGAATGCAAGAGTTGATGGGAGAAGCACTAGAAGGCCAAGGTTTGGGTGGATGGATTGAGTGAAGGAAGGTCTGGGTGATAGGAGGATGGATGTGAGAGAGGAAAGAGAGCGTGCTAGAAATAGGAATGAATGGCGAGCGATTGTGACGCAGTTCCGGTAGGCTCTGCTGCTTCCTCCGGTGCCTTGGAAGACTGCGGAGGTAGGAGAAGTAGGGAATTCAGCGTTATAAAGCTTCATCTGTGGTGGATAACAGGGGAGGGTGGGCTGTGGCACCTCAAGTAGTACCAGCCGAACTAAGTTGATTCCCTTGTCAGGCTGGGAGGAACGTAGAGAGGAGAGGTCCCCTTTTCTGTTTCATTTGTTTGATGTCGGCTACCCCCCAAAATTGGGAGAAGTGCCTTGGTATATGTATGTATGTATATAATATATATATATATATATATACACATATATATATATACACACATATATATATATACACACATATATATATATATATATATAATATGTATATGTACATATGCAATATATATATATATATATACATATACATATGTATATATATATATATATATGTATATATATGTATATATATATATATATATAATCACATATATATATCATATAAATATATTATACATATATATATATTTATATATATATATATACATATATATATATATATATATAATATATACATAAATATATATATATATATATATCGCAGACACACACACACACACACACACATATATATATATATATATATGTATACATGTATAATATATATATATATATATATATAATATATATATATATTTATTATATATATATTATATATATATTATATAATATATATATATATATATATGTATATATATTATTTATTATATATATATATATATATTTATATGTTATACATAGTATACATAGTATATATATATATATATATAGTATCTATATCATATTATATATATAATATATATATATATATATATATATATATATATATATATATCTTATATATATTATATACTACATATATGTATATGAATATACATTATATATATATATATATATATATATATTATATATATATGTTATACATATTATATATATATATACATATATATATATATATATTATATTATATATATATATATATATCATACATATATATATATATATATATACATATATATATATATATATATGTCCTAATTATTGTATGTAGATATGTATCGACGTCAAGGCAAATGAACTCTATAATCATGAGAATTCCTCAAAAACCTATAACTCAGCATGTTGTTGTAGCAAGACAGCATTTTGATAGCGAGAGGAGTTAGTTGCCTTTGGGCGCTCAAGTAGATAAGGCTCTCACCTAGGAGAGAGTAGCTGTGTACGATATACTTACGAATCTTTTGTAATGAATGAAAAAAACCGTTTCAATGTCTAATTATGCGCCAACATAGGACAAATTGGT
Source organism: Palaemon carinicauda (assembly GCF_036898095.1). Taxonomy (NCBI): domain Eukaryota; kingdom Metazoa; phylum Arthropoda; class Malacostraca; order Decapoda; family Palaemonidae; genus Palaemon; species Palaemon carinicauda. The sequence goes on along the minus strand of NC_090735.1, from coordinate 93,367,796 downwards.
GCAAGTGTAAAAATACGTCTATTTGTCTATGCTGTGAGCGAAGTTGTACTTTGAGATGGTAAAACAAGAGTTCGAGATGCCTATATAAGTGAGAACTAACGTAGCAGGACACTGCTACTGCGGGAGATGAAAATGGAGGAGCAGTGTATAGCGTTGCTGATGAAGAATATAGACAGAAATTAGAATGCAAGAATTGGAAAATATGTAAGAAGATTTAGAACAGTTAATGAACAGATTCTTGGTTGAACAAGAAAAGGAGCGGCGCAACCACAGCATATCCGACACACACGAACAAAGTCCAATCACACACAAGTGAAAGTACACATACACAGCCGAGTGAAGATACGCAAATCGTAGTTCGAAAGGTGCCAGAACTCCAGGCGAGTGTTAGGCCTTTTGATAATCAACAGCCTTATGAAGGGTTCCAATCGATTGAAGTGTTTTTGAGAGACTTTGAATGAGCCACATATGGGTGGTCAGAAAGAGAAAAAGCTATTCAATTAATCAGATTGCTGAAAGATGCTCCTGCAATGGAGGTAATGTGTTGGCTACAAGACAGTTTAAGAAGTTAAACTGATATAAAACGACGTTTAATTGAGATGTAAGCCTTGCCTGATGTGAGAAAGGGGGACATAAAAGAAAATTATAAACCCAAAATTGAGGAAGGTAAATCCGTTCTTAGTTTTGGAACTAGCATTTTTCGGGATTGCGATTCATTTGCTACCCGGAGTGCCAATCTCCCAGAATGTGATGAAAAAGCGATTGCCCGTAAACATTTTAACAGATCAGTAAACCCGTATTTATGTGGTTATTTGTTCAATGACAATCGCTTGTTAGCAGACGTAGTGAATGCAATACAAAACATTTTAGACAGTTTGATAGAAGAAAAAATAACTGGTAATAACTGGCCCAATTCCGAGAAGTTGGCAGCCATGAGAGGCACTCGACCCCCAAAGAGGGGTAGGGGAGAAGGCAGTCAGCAGGTTAGAAGATGCTGGCAGTGTGGGGGAGAGGGGCACCGACAAGTGGAGTGCCCCACCCAAGGATCTCCCCGCTGTTACACTTGGCAGGCCTTTGGTCATCTATCTCGAGAGTGCTCAGCAAGAAACGCCGATGGCGGGCAGGCTGTGGCACACATACACCCCCCCCCCCCACCATCTGAGGAAAAGTAAATAGAGGAAAGGGGAGACGATGGAGTTTGATGGCCCCCTGCATGACATCACAAGCAGTAACTGAGACAGAGCTTCCATCGACGACGGAGTTAGAGCAGGCACTGGGACCTACATCGGTACCCCCAACCTCACTCCCACATCTAAGGTCATTGGCCTGTGCCCCATATCTCGTAATGGCTGGCTAGGAATGTTAGCAGTTAGGATTGACCTTCCAGATAAATCCAATTGAGCGCTGATTGACACAGGAGCCAGCGTTTCACTGATTGAAAAAAGATTCTCCTCAAACCCACTCCAGTCAGCGGCATCCATCGTCCAAAACACACCAGGAGGGAATAAACTATGCATAAACCATACAATGATAGTCAACTTTAAGGTGGGATCTGTGAAGTTTACACTGATTTTTTTGTCTTACCCACCTTGGGAATTCCCGGAATCGAAGCTATTGTAGGAATAGATTTCATTTCATGTAATCAAATATGCATTTTTGGGGGAAAAGATACAATAACAGTAAAAGCCGCAGGGTACATTTTGCCGATAGAAAGTCATGAGAGAGTAAGTGCTTGAGCGGGCTCGGAGAGACATTTAAGGTAACAGCTGTACCTGAGAGAGAAGTGTTGTCTCCCCCGACACTTACGAGCATATCAGTGACCTCGTGTCATCCTCTTCCGGAAGGAACCAAGGTCGTTGTTAAACCCCATGACTATTGGGTCCATATTATTTTAGAGGGTTTATCGAAAATTAAAGAGGACAGAGCTGATATAATGATAGTTAACTAGTCAAATAAAAGAGTTGTGCTAGGAAGTGATCCTGTGTGTGAATTAGAGTTATGTGAAATTGCTATTAATCAGATGTTGGGAGCCACAACTCCCAGCCTGCAAAAATGAATGCAATCAGAATTTGATTATACAAGCGTGAAAACTATGTCCGTCAGAATATCAACCTGTAGTTGGGGACATTGTCAATAATTATTCCAATATAATTGCAATTGGAGATGAGCGACCCGGGAGGATTGATCGATTTCCCTTTAGCATTTAAAATGGTCAGACAGAGCCGATTAGGTCGAGACCTTATAAGGTACCCATTCATTTTCAAGGGAGAGATAGAAAGGGAAATTAATAAATTAAGGGAACAAGGGATAATCGAGGAGAGCGAATCCCCCTGGGCTTCTCCAATGGTAGCTGTTCCGAAAAAGGATGGCTCGATAAGATTGTGTGTTGATTATAGGAAGTTGAATGCAGTCACTAAGGATAATGCATTTCCATTGCCCTCGATCGAAGAATTACTTGTGATGGTACAGGATAGTAAATATTTTACAACTGTTGATTTAAAATCTGGATACTATCAAATACCCATTCAGGAAGACAGTAAATGTAAAACGGCATTTATAGCTAACGATCAACTATTTCAGTTTAATTCTCTTCCTTTCGGTGTTAAAAATGCTCCAAGTCATTTCTCCAGAGTAATGATGGCAGTTTTGTCTCCCTTAATTGGCCACAATGTTCTTGTTTACTTAGAAAATATCATAATTACAGGGAAAATAGCCGAAGAACCAAATAGTAATATTCGTAAAGTCTTAGAAGCATTGCGACGTAATGGTATGAAAATAAATTTGTTAAAGTGCAAATTTTTCTGTAAACAGGTCGAATTTTTAGGTCACATAATAACCCCAGAAGGTATCCAGCCCTGCCCCAGTAAAGTAGTGGCTATTAGAGATTTCCCAAGGCCACATACCCCTAAGGAAGTAGCTGGGTTCCTTTGGCTCGCTGGGTATTACCGTAAATTCATATTAGGTATTGGAGAGATAACGAGACTCTTAGATGCTTTAAAGAAACAAAAAGTAATAAATTGGGGAATGGAAGAAGAAAGGGCTTTTAACCATTTGAAAGCTACCTTCACTAGCAATGAATTACTCGCATATCCTTGATTTGATCGCCCGTTTTTAGTGACAACAGCTGCGAGTAGCGTAGCTATTGGTGGCATAGTTTCTCAACGAGATGATAAAGACAGAGAGCAATCCATTAGTTTTGCTTCCCAGGCATTAAACGGGGCAAAAAAGAATAAATAGTACATTCGATCGAGAGGCTTTGGCTATTCTTTGGGTTCTAGAGAGGCATCAGTTCTTTTTATTAGGTCAGTCGATTGAGTTACAAAGTGATCATTGCCCCTTACGTGATTTGTATTATAAAAATGATTTGACCTCTTGACAAGCGAGATGGATTGAGAGATTGTTAGAGTTTAATATAAAGGGTTTCTACCACATAAAAGGTAAAGCTAACAAGGTAGCTGATGCTCTCTCTGGAGATGCAGTAATATTGAAGACCCCCATCAAAATAGAGAAAATAGAGAATGGGATGTGAATCCTCCAGATGAGCAACCAAAAGACGGGATGAGAGAGAGGATAAAGAGATATGAGCAACTAAGGTGAATATATGTGGGTGGCCGAGGACATGACCAGGGGTGTGCAGAATGAATGCCCTGATGATGCAGGTTTGATTGACTTGGGAGGTTGGGACATAAAAGAATTCCGAGAGGGACAGAAAAAAGAGGAATAGATGGAAAGAGTGCGAGCCATGATTAAAGAGGAATCGGAGAGTTATCAGTCATTTCTGAATGTGCCTCGTGAGAATTTTTTTATAGAAAATTATATCTTATATTTTTCTTACGAGAAGAGGGGAGGGGAATTTTGTGCACAGGTAGTTCTTCCTCCCTCTTTAATTAATCGAGCCATCCACATTGTACATGCAAGTCCATATGCAGGGCATTTAGGGATTAATAGAACATTAAGGAGAGCACGTGAATCCTTCTTTTGGTTATGAATGAAAAATCTAAAGAGAATTATATAAAAGGTTGTCATGCTTGTAACGGTTTCAAAGAACATGAAAACACTGTACCAGAAGCCAGAAAGTGGCCTGTGATTTCTATGGAATTTTATAGAGTGCATATGGATGTGATAGGACCATTTCCTACTGGGTTAACACAAAATAGAAATACATGTGTATTTGTGGATACATTTACTCGGTACACTCATACTTACGCAATGTT